>NC_041388.1:700581341-700606711 GCF_002162155.2 Triticum dicoccoides | reverse complement strand
TCTTATAACCTACTCCCTCTGTCCGGAAATACTTGACCTTAAAATGGTTGTATCTAGACTTATTTCAGTTATAGATACATCCATTTTATCCATTTTTAGGACAAGTATTTCCGGACAGAGGGAGTATATTTTTGTTTTTTTATACCAAATTTTACATATTGAATCAATATGCATGTAACTATTTATATTCTAAATATAATTTATTTAGTAAGCGATCGTAAAATTACCTCCGATGAAGAATAACTTATTATGCATCCTAGGTGATGAATAGTATTACTATATACTCCCTCCATTCTTAAACATTTGTCTTTTTAGATATTTTAAATGGACTATCACATATGGATGTATATAGACGTATTTTAGAGTGTAAATTCACTCATTTTCCTATGTATGTAGTCACCTGTTGAAATCTCTAGAAAGACAAATATTTAGAAACAGATGGAGTATATAAGTAATTCTTCACGTCGGTCAATTGATGGAGCCACCGCTGTAAACATTTATTGGCACCGTCGTAATTGCGAAACAGTATAATGGAGCTAGCTACGAGCAACCACAGCAATTTGACGCTCTACACCATACGATCGCGTCGTTGGACGTCCAGGATCAGCTCAGGCTTTCGTAAACGGGCCGTTGCTCCGGAAATCTACCGAGGCGGCCTCTGGTTTATCGGGCCAAGTATGAACAGCCCGTTCTTCTATTCTTGGGACAATGGTCCACTCTTCTTTGCTAAGCAGCCCACGCAGAAGCATCGCTACTGCTCCTGCAGCAGACTTTCGGCTGTCCAGCGCCGTCTCTGAGACGGCCTCGCCTGCGCCGGGAAGGGGAAGTTCTACGCGCGTCCCCAACTTTGGCGGACGAAATTCCTATGGCATGCTCGCCCCATCCCCTCACTAATTCAGTCAGGCCCCCACTTCTTCCCTGCCTCTCCCTCTCCAACCGAACCCTAGCGAGAAAGCGGTCCCGTGGCCAGCGACGCAGGGGCGCACGGTCAGACGGCGGCGGGATGCTTTCACACCTTCGCATGTGCGCTAGAGTTAGCAAGATGATACGAGCGAGGGGTAGATGGGATTGATAGGGCTGTTCTGCTTTGTTAAGACTCAAGTATGATGCATGTTCGTTGGCAACATTGTGTTCAACAGCATCTCCCAATTTAGTCATGTTGTAAGTAATCAGGTGACCTTATCTATGATGCCTGCTTTCTGTGTTGATTGCAGTTCTCTGCAGGCATCTAATAAAGCATCTCGCTATTTCAATTTCAGTTTGTTATGTTTTCCCACATTAATTCGAACGTAGGCCAGGGGAAAATTCAGGATGTGATCATGCATTTTAGAGTGAACTCAAGGTTTCCTCCTTCCTGGAGCTCTTAATTCTAATCTCTTGGGCGTTTTGGGGCACCAGAATTGATTTATCTTCTAAGGCATTGGGCCAAATCTTTATTCATGCAGTGTTTTAGGAAGAGGCAAACAATGCAAAGAGGGAAATGCCTTATGCCTCCCTGATAATAACCAAAAAAGAGCAAGTAAACTAAAGATTTTTGAGAACTCACATAAGATGACAACTGATCTAGCTGATTATTTCTATCAAGTTCAGAAATGTCTGTTAAAGAAAGAGGATTGTTTTGCTATTATGTTATCTACAAGGCCGCTTGTCAGTTTTTGTGTGGTACTGGATTTTCCTAATCTTCGCTAGCTAATGTCTCATAATTATTTCACACAAGAATTAGGTTAGCATCATTGTTTATAAACTATTATTATTATTATTATTATTATTATTATTATTATTATTATTATTATTATTATTATTATTATTATTATTATTATTATTATTATTATTATCTATTTATTTATTTATGAATAGGAAGCTCTGGAAGCTCCATATAGCAAGGCTCCGGATTGGTCTAAATGCGCATATTCTGGTCCGACAAACGTGTTGCAAATTACCATGCAGCAGTGTAAGTTAAATTTTTGCTTAGTGTACCAGGTATGTCGACTTCATGAAGAAAATTACAATATTTCCTAGAGCAGAGTATTTCTATGATCTTTTTATGTGCGATTTAGCTATTTTTCATATTTTAGCACGTGGATATATAGATTTCATAACTTGATTCTTCACAAAAATCATTTCGATGGTGGTATACTGTCTCATGTATGTGAATACATCCTTTACTATCTAAACATGCGAGGTTCTCACTGAGTACTTTAGGTTTGTTCATCTTTGCGGAATTGCAAGTTTGTTTCTTTGGCATTGCCGAAAGGCTGCCAATGTCAACCATACGGATTTGGTTATATGTTACAACTCCTAATTTCTCGAATATTTCTATCATTCTTTCCTTAAGATGGACGGGCGCAGCAAAGCGCGCCTCTATGGTCTAGTTTTACCTTGTTATAAGATTACCTCGGCGTGCGGTTAGCCCATCGTGGGGATTAGGAGCTAGCAGCACCCATATCTCCCGATCTATTCTCAGAATTTCGAGTTCAGAGTCTCGACGGCGAGTATTGCTTGGCTGCAGTGTGCGGCTCGACGGCAAGTCCTCGTCGGCAGCATGTCTGCGCCGGGTCTTGGTGTCGGTGCAGGTGATGGTCATGGCAGCGCTTCTGTGGCATCGGTGGACCAGTCAGCGGCCAGCGAGGAAGCATCACGACGGCTGCGCCATGTCCCGCGCGATTAGTCGCCGGATGGCCCCGGCGTGGTGGATCCGCTGTAGGAAACCACTACCACATCCCACGCGAAGAGGCCGCGGTGACTCACTTGGGCGACCAGCCCCTGTTTAGGGTTCCGCTCCTGTAGCAACGCCCGGGGTCCTCCAGTCCTTCAATCCATCCATTTTGACAGCACCGTCACCCCTAAGATGTGCTACGAGCTCGAAGTCTGCATTCGTTTTTGTTCCAAATGGTATGCTGCACACCTACATCTCAAGTGATTAGGTAATTAGGTATATCTCATGTCACATCCCTAGTTCTGGTATGACCTAGGCTAGCCTTCATGTTTGCATCATGTTTAAATTCCATTTAAATTTGAAATGGGGATTTGTGAAACCCTCAGAATCATTTCTGAAAATGACCCAAGTAAAAATTGCTCCAAAAGGGTCCAAGAAAATGCTCATGTTGCTCTCTGAAAATATTGGACAGAGATAAAAATCAAACTAATATTTGTAGGAACTCATAAATTTTTATTTTGGACTTTTGAAGTTAATCCAGTAATTATTTGCGTTGGATAAATATTTTTATATCTATGAAATATTGTCCAATAATTCTGAATTTTGGTGAGGGGTTTTGGAATAATCCCTAAGGCCCCTGAAAAAATTGTCAAAATTAAATAAAATGATTTGGTATTTTTATCAAATCAAAACAAATGTCAGAAAAATAGAAAAGAAAACAAATAAAGGAAAAAGCCTACCTGGACCTTACCTGCAGCCTGGCAGCCCAGTGGCCCAACAGGCCGACCCAGTTGACTGGCGCTGCCAGTCGTCGTCTCCACCGCGCCAGAAGGACGCCGTGCGCGAGCACACGCCGGCCACGTCCTGCTTTCCCGCTCGCCGCTGGAGGCACCCAACGACGCCACGCACTCGCCCGAACCCGTGCTCCGTGCCGCCGGCCATGGCGCCGCCGTGGCCAGAGGCCGAGCCAGCCGCTCCCGCGCGCGTCACCTTGCTCCTGGTGACACCAGGAGGCCGTAGAGGCCCTCCGCTGCCCCTGCCGTGCCCCGTAGCTCGACTCCATCGCGAGCCTCACTCCGGCGAGCTCCGGCCACCCCTCCTCCTCCTACCTACCCCACTGGATGCGCGAGAGCACGGGCTACGCCCCGGTGCTCCCAGCCGCCGCCCCCGTGCCCTGCAGTGTGGACGCCGCCGCGTCCAGAGGTCGCCGGCGACGACCTCGCCGGCCTGACGTGCGGGCCCGACCTGCCAGGTGATTAGCTTAAGGCTAATCACCATTCCTAAGGCTAATCACCATTTTTGCTAACCCCCTGACACTGACAGTGGGCCCCAGAGCCACTAATCTTAATTAGATTAGGAATAACTCCTCTGTTAACTAACTAAGTCACAGACATGTGGACCCCACATGTCAGGTTTGACCTGGTCAGCTGCGTTGACTTGCTGACGCAGGCATGACACAATATTTCATTTTCTGGTTTAAATTAATCAGGAAATTCCAGAATATATTCAAAACTTCAAAAATTCATAGAAATTCAACCGTAGCTCAGACTGAAATAATTTATATATGAAAAATTATCAGAAAAATTCAATCTATCCATCTGTACCACTTTCATGCATGTTCAACCAACTTATACCACTGTATAAGTGAAAACATGATAATGGCATTTTAAATGCTAAATATGGAGTGCATATGAACCCTTGGTCCATATGGACTTCATTTAAATGGTTACTAGATGCATTATTGCAATCATAACATCATTACCATGTTCATGCATCATAATGTTGCATATGCTTGTGTTTTGATTTCCGACACCGTTCCTTCTCGATAGGTCCTGCTCCGGAGAGTGTTCGAGAGTACCTGTCTGAGGAGCAGTGCCCCCCCTGTTGATCTACCAGGCAAGCAACCCCCCTTGTTCATTCCAATACAATCCTACTCTCTCGCTCCTGTTCTCATTTATTGCATTAGGACAACAATGATTCAACTGCTATTTTATGTTGCGGTAGTTGAACCCATTCCTCTGCATGACCTGTCATTGCCACAGTAAATAGTTAAAACCCACTAGCATGTGTAGGAGTTGCTTGAGCCATGTTGTGTTCTTGCCATGCCATGCCTGCTATTGCTTAGAGTATGTCAGGTCTGATTCATTGGGAATGAATTAGAGTACAGTGCTATGTTCTGATGTTGAGAGTTAAGAGTGTGAACACGATTTCGTAAAGGTAGCGGTGAGAGGCCATGTAGGAGTACATGGTGGGTTGTCTCACTGGTACCGTCCCTAAGAACTGAGTTCTATGTATGTTGTCCAAGGACTAGCTACTACCACACGTTGGGTTCCGGTAACTCGACCCCTCTCGACTTATTAGCCAACTTGATCTTTGTCCAGGAGTTGCAAATAGTTTCTGGTGTTGTAGGTAGTGCTATTTTTCTACCGAGTGGCACCCGGCAGGGTGGGCTCGGAACAGACTAGGCACAGGTGGCACGGTGTACCAAGTGGCACCCGGATGGTGGGCTTGGGAACCCTGCTCACATCGTTTGGGGCCGTGAGCGACACCCCGCCCGGATCTCCTTGCGGATGGAACCCAAATAGGCGATAAACCTGGATTAGAGTCTTGCGTGGTTAGTCAGGTCGTGGCCGACACCCTCGCCAGGCTTCCTCTTGAAGGTTGCCGAGATACATGACGTGTACATGGTGATAAGTGGCGAGAGCGTGTGTGAAGAAGTATAACCCTGCAGGGTTAACATGATCTATTCGAATAGTCGTGTCCTCGGTTATGGACTTCTTGGATGCTTACGTGGTACATAGACAACTTAAAGTGGATACTCTAAAATGCTCAAGACAAGTGTGAGGGCTATGGATGGCCTTCTCGTAAGGAGACGAGGATGAATCCATAGTAGTGTATTGATGTGGTGATTAGTGGACTCGTGTGCGCTGCCTCATCTCAAAGAAGTTTCTCGTTGTCGTAGAACAGGATAGCCACTTAGTCAAAGCTGGCTTGCTGCAACTAAACCCCACATTACCTTCTTGATACAAATGCATGTATGATAGGATCTGATGTAAGTCTTGCTGAGTACCTTTGTACTCACGTTTGCTTTATTTATATTTTGCAGGTGAGACATCTGTCTCACTAGTAGTACAGCTTGGACTTCGACGAGTAGCTTGTTACCTCAGCTACGATCTTGTACCTTGGAGGGACTTGTAGATAGTCAGGCTTCTCGGCCTTTTTCTTTTGTATTTGTCTGTACTCAGACATGTAATGCTTCCATTGCTTGTATGCTCCGAATGATGGGTCATGTGACCCCTGTTTGTATTAATGCAATGTGGCTCTTCTGAGCCTTTATCTATATGAGTTGCGTTATGTTGTGATGCCATGTTGTACAGCACATACTTGCATGTTATGCATACGTGTGACGTGTATTGCTATGTGTGGGATCCGACAATCTAGTTGTTTATCCTTGGCAGCCTCTCTTATGGGGAAATGTAGTCTAGTGCTTCCTTGAGCCATAGTAGTCCGCTACAGCCCGGTTCACCGGAGTCCTGCTAGCCCAGCACTACTGCTCAGAACACTTGACTGGCCGGCATGTGTTCCACTTCGTACCTATGTCTGTCCCTTCGGGGAAATGTCACGCGGTGACTTCCGTAGTCCTGTTAGCCCAGTGCTACAGCCCGGATTCATACGTTGTTGACCGACTTGCTCGATGTGATTCATGTATGCCTGTCTCCATAGGTCTATGCCGCTTTGAGTTCACGACTAGCCATGTCGGCCCGGGTTCTCTGTCATATGGATGCTAGCGACACTATCATATACATGAGCCAAAAGGCGCAAACGGTCCCGGGCCATGGTAAGGCGACACCCGTGGGGATACCGTACGTGAGGCCGCAAAGTGATATGAGGTGTTACATGCTAGATCGGTGTGACTTAGAATCGGGGTCCCGACAGCTTTGGTATTAGAGCCTGACTGCCTGTAGGATTACCAAGCCAACCTGGTCGAAGTTGAGTCTAGAAATTCTTTAGCTATATAGGGGAATTGATTGTGGAAGGGAACATAAGGCTCTTTTTACTCCTTATGCCTCAGGCCTTCTGATCTGAGCCATCCTATCTTTCCTACGGGGTTAAGGAACTAGGCTTTCTCTTCCGTCTATCAGGATCACGTGTTGCTACTCTGTAGTCTCTAAGGTTTGGTTGATCTGAGTCATATCCCAGTTTGAGTACCTCCGGTGTAGCCTATTTAGTAATATCTCAGAACCTTGAGTAATGATGTTGAGTTTGGTGCTACCCCATCATTTGCAGGATGTCTCATTTCGAGCATTTTACAGCCGTTATGCTGCCGAAATTTTCCTAGGAGTTCAAGAGATAGTATTTTTCTCGTACTATAATCTACATCCTTATATGATGCCGAATCCATCCTTGTTTCCTTGGTTGGTTCTTCAGGATGTCGTCAGTTAACCGAAGTTCTGTTGCTTATAGCCAAAACCACGGAGATGGTAGGGATGAGGATCCACCCGACCAGCCTTCGTTGGCAGAGTTCATGTTAGAGATGGAGAAGAACAAGCGAGAGTCTAACCGCTTGTTAGCACGTATTAAGAAGAACACCTCCCATCAGCACAAAGAGTCAGCGTCCATCTATGATTTCATTGGTCTGAAACCACCTACCTTCCATCATTCCATTGAACCACTCAATGCAGATGACTGGCTCCGTAGTATCACACACAAGCTGCGTTCAGCGAACGTAGCTGAAAGTAACAAGGTCACCTATGCTGCTTATCATCTGGAAGGTCCTGCTAGTATTTGGTGGCAGAACTATGAGGGTATGCTTCCAGCTGGCCAGAAAACCACCTGGAGAGATTTCACTGAGGCTTTTCGCGAGCATCACATCCCTCTGGCTCTCATCGACCGCAAGAGAGAAGAGTTTTGTAGTTTCACCCAGAGTAAGATGGATGTTGATGCTTATAGTAGAGAATTTGAGAACCTTACCCGCTATGCTACAGAAGAAGTGTCCACAGACGCCAAGAAGTAGGCTAGGTTCCGGGAGGGTCTCAATCCCAAGTTGCGTCGTGATCTCCACTTGCATCATTGCAATACCTTCCAGGCTCTTGTGAACAAGGCCATTAATGCAGAGATAGCTCAACTCACATACGAGGAGTCTCGTAAGCACACCCGTGATTTGGGTTCTTCTTCCGGTTCTACTTCGCAGAAGCGCCGGATTTGGGTTTCGAACTCCGCTCTTCCACCCGGTTATACACCAAGGCCATCTTGTGTGGCACCTCACCCAGTTCAGCAGTATGCTCCACCCAGGCCTATTGGTAGACCGCTTGTCAAAGCGGGTCCACGTCCTACTTCAGGGACTTGTTTCACATGCGGAGAGCCAGGACACTATGCACGTGACTGCTCTCAAACCAACTATGCTCCACCCCAGCCTGAGAAGTCTGTTGGCCGTGGTAAGCCATCACGCAAGATGATTAGTGTCAAGTCAGCTCCCGCTGAACGTGGATGTGTGCATCACGTCTCAGCTAAAGACGCTCATGCTGATCCGGATGTCGTTCTTGGTACACTCCTTGTCAATTGCCATCCAGCATCGGTTTTATTTGATACCGGAGCATCTCACTCCTTCATTTCCGAAAGCTATGCTAACTTGCACAACATCTCATTTTGTGATATGCCCTCTCCACTAGTAATTCAAACTCCAGGATCCAAATGGCAAACTTCTAGTGTAAGCCATGGTAATGAAATCCTTGTCGACAGACTTGTATTCCTTGCATCACTTATAGCCCTCAAGTCTACAGATATTAACATCATCTTGGGTATGGACTGGATGAAAGCTCATTATGCCAAGATTGATTGTTACACCAGGTCTGTTCAGCTCACACATTCATCTGGCAAGATAGTCGCTGTCTCCACCAGAGTTGCAAAGCGTCAGCTCTATTCTCTTAATGCCAACCCTCTTCCAGACCTTGAAGATATCCCGGTAGTCCATGACTTTCCGGATGTCTTTCCAGAGGAACTGCCAGGCATTCCACCTGACAGAGATGTAGAATTTGTCATAGATCTTATTCCAGGAACCGCTCCAATCTCTAGGAGACCTTACAAGATGGCACCCTTAGAACTAGCTGAGCTTAAGAAACAACTCGATGAATCCTTGCAAAAGGGTTTCACCCATCCTAGTTCTTCTCCCTGGGCTTGCCCCATCCTCTTCGTCAAGAAGAAGGATGGTACGGACCGGATGGTTGTAGATTATCGTCCCGTTAATTTGGTCACGATAAAGAACAAGTATCCGCTCCCCAGGATCAACGATTTGTATGATCAGCTCGCTGGATCCTCAGTCTTTTCAAAGATGGATTTGAGGTTAGGCTACCCCCAAATCAAGATCAGAAATGGGGAAATTCCTAAGACGGCTTTTGTCACTCGTTATGGCTAGTATGAGTACACCGTCATGTCCTTCGGTCTAACCAATGCTCCAGCTACATTCTCCCGCTTGATGAACTCGATCTTCATGGAGTACTTAGATAAGTTCGTCGTGGTTTACCTCGATGATATCCTTATTTACTCGAAGAATGAGGAAGAGCATGCCGAACATCTTAGACTTGTGCTAGAAAAACTCAGAGAGCACCGCCTTTATGCCAAGTTCTCCAAGTGCGAATTTTGGTTGCCATAAGTGACCTACCTAGGCCACGTGATATCTGGTAAGGGCATTGCCGTCAATCCCGAGAGAGTTCAGGTCATTCTTGATTGGACTCCGCCTGAAACAGTTAAGCAAGTTAGGAGTTTCCTTGACCTAGCCAGTTATTGTCGCCGCTTCATTGAGAACTTCTCCAAAGTGGTCAAACCTCTCACGGAACTTCTCAAGAAAGATAAAAAGTTTGAGTGGTCCCCATAGTGTGAGCACAGTTTTCAGGAACTGAAAAGACGCCTGACTTCTGCTCCCATAATTGTGCCACCGAATTTCACTAAGGACTTTGTTATCTAGTGCGACGCCTCACGACAGGGACTAGGTTGCATTCTTATGCAAGATCGCCATGTGATTGCCTATGCATCTCGACAGTTGCATCCACATGAGGAGAATTATCCTACACATGATCTAGAGCTTGCAGCCGTAGTCTATGCACTTAAGACATGGCGACATTACCTTCTTGGTAAACGTTGCGAGATTTACACCGACCACCAGAGTCTCAAGTATATCTTCACCCAACGAGATTTGAACCTTAGGCAAAGACGTTGGTTGGAGTTGATCTCAGATTACGACTTAGGGATTACCTACACCCCAGGCAAGGGGAATGTCATGGCTGATGTGCTAAGTCGTAAGTCCTATTGCAACAATCTCATGTTGCAGCAGGGCCAACCACTTCTCCATGAGGAATTATGTAAGCTTAACCTTCACATTGCTCCTCACGGGTTCCTTTCTAACTTGGTGGCGAAACCTACTCTTGTGGATCATTTCATAGAAGCCCAGAAGCATGATACAGGGATTACCCGGATCAAGAGAAACATTGCCAAGGGCATTGCTGGTAATTTCTCTATAGATGATCGGGGTGTTGTTTTCTTCGGGAATCGCCTGGTGGTCCCCAAGAAGCAGCATCTTCGGAAATTAATCCTTAAGGAGGTGCATGAATCTCCTCTCACGATTCATCCCGGTAGTACTAAGATGTATCAGGACCTACGCCAGAGGTTCTGGTGGACTAGGATGAAGAGAGAAATCGCTTAGTTTATTGCTAACTGTGACGTTTGTCGTCGTGTGAAGGCAGAGCATCAGAGACCTGCTGGCACCCTTCAGCCTTTAGCTATTCCTGAATGGAAATGGGATAAAGTTGGTATGGACTTCATCACCGGTTTTCCCAGGACCAAAAAAGGGAATAATGCTATCTTCGTAGTCATTGATCGTCTTTCCAAAGTGGCTCACTTCCTACCTGTTCGAGAGAGTATCACTGCTAGTCAGATCGCTGACTTATATATTTCTCGAATAGTGTCACTTCATGGTGTTCCACTAGAGATCAATTCAGACCATGGTAGTCTTTTCACTTCTCATTTCTGGGAGAGTTTCCAAACTGCCATGGGCACCCATCTTTCCTTCAGTACCGCTTTCCACCCTTAATCAAGTGGTCAGGTGGAAAGGGTCAACCAAATTCTCGAGGACATGCTTAGAGCTTGTGTTATCTCATTCGGTATGGGTTGGGAGAAGTGTCTTCCCTTCACCGAGTTTGCTTATAACAATAGCTACCAATCCAGCCTCAAGAAAGCTCCTTTTGAGGTTCTGCATGGACGAAGATGTCGAACACCTTTGAACTGGTCAGAAACCGGTGAAAGACAATTCTTTGGACCGGATATGATCCAGGAGGCAGAAGAGCAAGTTCGCATCATTCGTGAGAATTTGAAAATAGCCCAATCTCGTCAAAAGAGCCAGTATGACCGTAGTCATAAGGAAGTGGCTTATGAAGTTGGCGACAAAGCTTACCTTCGGGTTACCCCTTTGAAGGGTAACCATTGATTCGGTATCAAGGGCAAGTTGGCTCCTCGTTACATTGGTCCCTTTCTTATTCTCGCTAAACGAGGAGAGGTGGCCTACCAATTGGAACTACCCCCACATCTTTCTCGAGTTCATGATGTTTTCCACGTCTCTCAACTCAGGCATTGCTTCTCGGATCCCATCCGCGGAGTGGACAACGAAATGCTTGATCTCCAAGATAACCTCACTTATCGAGAGTACCCCGTCCGCATTCTGGATCAAATAGAGCGTGTCACTCGACGTCATAACATCAAGTTTCTCAAGGTTCGGTGGTCTCATCATTCCGAGAGAGAAGCTACTTGGGAGCGAGAAGATCGTCTTCGACTTGAGTACCCCACTTTCTTTCCGCCAACTCCTGAATCTCGGGACGAGATCCTTCCGAGTGGGGGCGAGTTGTCACATCCATAGTTCTGGTATGACCTAGGCTAGCCTTCATGTTTGCATCATGTTTAAATTCCATTTAAATTTGAAATGGGGATTTGTGAAACCCTTAGAATCATTTCTGAAAATGACCCAAGTAAAAATTGCTCCAAAAGGGTCCAAGAAAATGCTCATGTTGCTCTCTGAAAATATTGGACAGAGATAAAAATCAAACCAATATTTTTAGGAACTCATAAATTTTTATTTTGGACTTTTGGAGTTAATCCAGTAATTATTTGCGTTGGATAAATATTTTTATATATATGAAATATTGTCCAATAATTCTGAATTTTGGTGAGGGGTTTTGGAATAATCCCTAAGGCCCCTGAAAAAATTGTCAGAATTAAATAAAATGATTTGGTATTTTTATCAAATCAAAACAAATGTCAAAAAAATAGAAAAGAAAACAAATAAAGGAAAAAGCCAACCTGGACCTTACCTGCAGCTTGGCAGCCCAGTGCCCAACAGGCCGACCCAGTTGACTGGTGCTGCCAGTCGTCGTCTCCACCGCGCCAGAAGGACGCCGAGCGCGTGCTCGTCGCGCGCGAGCACAGCCGGCCACCTCCTGCTTCCCCCCTCGCCGCTGGAGGCACCCAACGACGCCACGCACTCGCCCGAACCCGTGCTCCGTGCCGCCGGCCATGGCGCCGCCGTGGCCAGAGGCCGAGCCAGCCGCTCCCGCGCGCGTCACCTTGCTCCTGGTGACGCCAGGAGGCCGTAGAGGCCCTCCGCAGCCCCTGTCGTGCCCCGTAGCTCGACTCCGTCGCGAGCCTCGCTCCGGCGAGCTCCGGCCACCCCTCCTCCTCCTACCTACCCCACTGGATACACGAGAGCACGGGCTACGCCCCGGTGCTCCCAGCCGCCGCCCCCGTGCCCTGCAGCGTGGACGCCGCCGCGTCCAGTGGTCGCCGGTGACGACCTCGCTGGCCTGACGTGCGGGCCCGACCTGCCAGGTGATTAGCTTAAGGCTAATCACCATTTTTGCTAACCCCCTGACACTGACAGTGGGCCCTAGAGCCACTAATCTAAATTAGATTAGGAATAACTCCTCTGTTAACTAACTAAGTCACTGACGTGTGGACCCCACACGTCAGGTTTGACCTGGTCAGCTCCGTTGACCTGCTGATGCAGGCATGACGCAATGCTGACACAATATTTCATTTCCTGGTTTAAATTAATCAGGAAATTCCAGAATATATTCAAAACTTCAAAAATTCATAGAAATTCAACCATACCTCAGATTGAAATAATTTATATATGAAAAATTATCAGAAAAATTCAATCTATCCATCTGTACCACTTTCATGCATGTTCAACCAACTTATACCACTGTATAAGTGAAAACATGATAATGGGATTTTAAATGCTAAATATGGAGTGCATATGAACCCTTGGTCCATATGGACTTCATTTAAATGGTTGCTAGATGCATTATTGCAATCATAACATCATTACCATGTTCATGCATCATAATGTTGCATATGCTTGTGTTTTGATTTCCGACACTGTTCCTTCTCGATAGGTCCTGCTCCGGAGAGTGTTCGAGAGTACCTGTCTGAGGAGCAGTGCCCCCTGTTGATCTACTAGGCAAGCAACCCCCCTTGGTCATTGCGATACAATCCTACTCTCTCGCTCCTGTTCTCATTTATTGCATTAGGACAACAACGATTCAACTGCTACTTTATGCTGCGGTAGTTGAACCCATTCCTCTGCATGACCTGTCATTGCCACAGCAAATAGTTAAAACCCACTAGCATGTGTAGGAGTTGCTTGAGCCATGTTGTGTTCTTGCCATGCCATGCCTGCTATTGCTTAGAGTATGTCAGGTCTGATTCATTGGGAATGAATTAGAGTATAGTGCTATGTTCTGATGTTGAGAGTTAAGCGTGTGAACACGATTTGGTATAGGTAACGGTGAGAGGCCATGTCGGAGTACATGGTGGGTTGTCTCACTGGTACCGTCCCTAAGAACTGAGTTCTGTGTATGTTGTCCAAGGACTAGCTACTACCACACGTTGGGTTCCGGTAACTCGACCCCTCTCGACTTATTAGCCAACTTGATCCCTGTCCAGGAGTTGCAAATAGTTTCTGGTGTTGTAGGTAGTTCTATTTTTCTACCGAGTGGCACCCGGCAGGGTGGGCTCGGAACAGACTAGGCACAGGTGGCACGGTGTACCAAGTGGCACCCGGATGGTGGGCTTGGGAACCCTGCTCACATCGTTTGGGGCCGTGAGCGACACCCCGGTCGGATCTCCTTGCGGATGGAACCCAAATAGGCGATAAACCTGGATTAGAGTCTTGCGTGGTTAGTCAGGTCGTGGCCGACACCCTCGCCAGGCTTCCGCTTGAAGGTTGCCGAGATACATGACGTGTACATGGTGATAAGTGGTGAGAGCGTGTGTGAAGAAGTACACCCCTGCAGGGTTAACATGATCTATTCGGATAGCCGTGTCCTCGGTTATGGACTTCTTGGATGCTTACGTGGTACATAGACAACTTAAAGTGGATACTCTAAAATGCTCAAGACAAGTATGAGTGCTATGGATGGCCTTCTCGTAAGGAGACGAGGATGAATCCATAGTAGTGTATTGATGTGGTGATTAGTGAACTCGTGTGCGCTGCCTCATCTCAAAGAAGTTTCTCGTTGTCGTAGAACAGGATAGCCACTGAGTCAAAGCTGGCTTGCTGCAACTAAACCCCACATTAGCTTCTTGATACAAATGCATATATGATAGGATCTGATGTAAGTCTTGCTGAGTACATTTGTACTCACATTTGCTTTATTTATGTTTTGCAGGTGAGGCATCTGTCTCACTAGTAGTACCGCTTGGACTTCGACGAGTAGCTTGTTACCTCAGCTACGATCTTGTACCTTGGAGGAACTTGTAGATAGTCAGGCTTCTCGGCCTTTTTCTTTTGTAGTTGTCTGTACTCAGACATGTAATGCTTCCGTTGCTTGTATGCTCTGAATGATGGGTCATGTGACCCCTGTTTGTATTTATGCAATGTGGCTCTTCTGAGCCTTTATCTATATGAGTTGCATTATGTTGTGATGCCATGTTGTACAGCACATACTTGCATGTTATGCGTACGTGTGACGTGTATTGCTATGTGTGGGATCCGACAATCTAGTTGTTTATCCTTGGCAGCCTCTCTTATGGGGAAATGTAGTCTAGTGCTTCCTTGAGCCATAGTAGTCCGCTACAGCCCGGTTCACCGGAGTCCTGCTAGCCCAGCACTACAGTGCACAGGTATACTTTTCGTCCCTCAATTCCTCGCAAAGTCTAGATTTAGTCCCTCAACTCTAAAACCGGACAACTTGCACCCCAAACTCTTGAAACCGGACAAGTTCAGTCCATTGTCTGCGCAAACCCGGTATCAGCATAGTTTTGACCGGTCTTCGTCCTTGTGGCAGTATTTCTCTCTCCTATCTTCTTCCTTCTCATATTGGCTTATTGAGGTATTTCATCGAACACATGCACTGTGTCCCACGAGGCCACGGAGGATGCAGGCAAGCTACGCGCGCGGTGGCGCTACCTCGTGCTCGTCCTCGACTTCCTCTTCTCCACTGCCTGGGAGCACGTGGAACCCAGTGCAGGGGCGGCGACGAGGAGAAGCTCAAGAGCGTGTCCGCCATCTCCATCTGGCGCATAGTAGCAGCGCGACGAGGCAGCACCACGGGCATGTTGGGCGGGATCGCGGAGCTCCAGTACAGCCTCTCCAAGGCGACGGTGGTGGGCGTGGTGCGGCTGGTGGCGGACAAGCTGGCGCGCCGGCGTGCTTGTGAACTCCCGTGATCTCGGACGATCAATTCGCTCGCTCGTGAAGTCAGGGCGTGTAGACGACAGCGATCATTCTGTTGCACACGGCGTCACGAACGCGCATCGGCCAGAGCGTACTCCTGCTGCACATGGCGTGCCACCATGCAGGAAGCCAGGAGAATCCGCTGTAGATATGCTGCTTGGCTGGTGCGTCGCGTACGCGTCTCTGACTCGTGGACGGTGTTGGTGTACGCAGATTGGTGAGCCAGCAGGCCAACGCAGGACGTGCAAGCAGCCATCCACATTTGTGCATTGGTGTATACCTGTGCACATAGCATGGTGCCACAATGCCATGCATGAAGCTGTGTGGTGCAACGAGCTGGATGGACACGTGGTTGATGAAGGAGTCCCGATCAAATCAGGCGACAATGACTGATGGACAACGGGCATTTTCCTCGGACGCCGCGTGCCGAGCCAAACAACCATATCGCCCAGTTTCTGCGGCGAGGGCTCCGTCGGCGAGGACCGCAGCAGCTGAGACGATGCCGAGCTGCACTGCTCCCTGGCGAGTTGCGAGTTTGCGACCAACATGGAGCAGAGCATGACGGAGATGTTGATGCTGAGCTGCACTGGCCCCAACCATGGCTTTCTTTTGGCCTAAGCGAAGCAGCACGCCGGCGCACAGGGCGTCGGCCAGCAGCCGTCCACTGCGTAGTGCACCTGCACGAGCAACGTGAGCAGCAGCGGGAGTAGCTAGCCACCGCTGTTTGGTCGTGGTTGGCACAGGCAATGCGTGCAAGGTGTTTGATGAAATGTTTCAGTAAGCCAATGTGAGAAGGAAGAAGGAAGGAGAGAGATAGACCAGTCAAAACCACCCTGAGTCAGCAACGATACCGGGTCAGCGAGACTAGGGACTAAACTTGTCCGGTTTCAATAGTTGAGGATGCAAGTTGTCCGGTTTTGTAGTTGAGGGACTAAATCTAGATTTCGTCAAAAGTTAAGGGACGAAAAGTATACTTTTCTCTAAATTTTACTTTTATATCATATAGTTGATTCTCTCAGTTTTATTATCACACGGTCCCTAAATGTCCCAACTATGCCGAGGGAAAAAGTAAAAACTATAGCGTCTTCCGTGTATAACTTGTTTTCTTTTTTATTTCATCTTAAATTTTACTTTGTAAATATCATATAGCTGATTCTCTCGGTATATTGACAACATGATGTCGTGTTGAACACAAGGGTTTAGAATGGAAACTAAGGTTCTTCAAGTAAGAGCATGGGTATCATGTAAGCAACTGGTCTTCCTTGTTCCTTTCTGTAAATCATGAATGGTGACTTCAACATTTTTGGCACATACCAGCGTCTCCAATCAAAATCTACTAGCAGTGACCAAAGCGAGGTGTAGAACAGACTAAGCGTGTTGGGTCGAGCATGTGCTGCCATCGTTGAAAATAAAGAACTCTGGGTTAATATAATCCATTTTTATAAAACATCACATGTCCATCTTGATTATGTATGAGATTATTCTGAGATATTGCCTCCAATAACTAATGTTTTAGGAAGGAATTTATCTCTTTTGATAAACAGAGGAGGGTGAAGGCTATGGTTGTCCCTGCAATTGTGAGATGAATGTTTGTACGGTACTTATCATGGTGAAAGGCCTTATTGACTATCCCCCCTAAAATGCATTTGGGTATGAAGAAACAAAGGAGCATATGGCCACCGTTCATCCTAACTCAACTATTTACTTGTCCTTGATCCTCTGTAAGGTAGAATCTTGAGATCAGAGTGAGTCAGCCACCACGGAGGCTGACCAGATGGCCTCCGGGATCGTTTAATGGAAATAATGTGACAAAATAGTTCAAAACATGCCTTGTAATGTAATACATCTGCCTATCATTCCACAACTTAATTCCTACGCTGGCATTACATTCAATTGGTGGACCATGCGTTCCTCATAATCTTGTTTACGCCTGCTCCCAAATTTCTTGCGTCGGCTGCCAAATTCCTACTGCTCTCAACTGAATTAGTAAAATGTGTTTCTCGATTGCGTTGGATTTAAATTTCTCACAGGCCTGGGAATTAACTGGAAGTTCTTTTCTTTTTAAAATAATGATCAATTATAAAGAGACATATCCAGTAAAGCCCGTTCAGAAAATTGTTCAACGCATCATAGAAAAAGTTGATCAATGTTCCCACAAGTATTAAGAAAGACATGCAGTAGAGCCCCTGTAGTACATGGTGGTAATTTAATTACCAAGTCTCTCGGCCATAAAGTTACGGGACATGCAGCGTGGGTTCGTGCATGCCTTAGTGCCCGTCATTCCCACGTTGTAAGATTACACCGCATGTAAAGATTCTTACATCGGTCAGGCTACTCCACGGACGGAAGTGCGCGGACTGGTTTCAGGCAGGTGCACTAGCCGGCTAGGGTGTTATTCTTCACCCTAGGTAATAGCGCGATCCGCGTCACGCTATTCGTCATCCTGGGTGAGGAATAATTATTCTTCACTCCCTCTATTTTGACATCAATGCACCGTATTTTTACGTTTCGTAAATTTTATCTTATTTCATACTAAAAAAGAATGTAAGAAAATATATATACTCATCGTAAAAAATATTTTATGTTACGTAAAATTAAGAATGTAAAAACATAGTGTAAAACATACATAAACTATGATTTTTTGGTCTTATAACCCATATTTTTGTTTTTATACCAAATTTTACATATTAAATCAATATACATGTAATTATTTATATTTTAAATATAATTTATTTAAGAAGCGATCATAAGATTATCTCAGGTGAACCTGAGGGTCAGATGGTTAGCCTTGTGCTGCTGCTTTTCATTTATTTGTGGGAAGCTGACACGTGGACCCTTGCGGCCGTGGCATAGTATTTTTTGTGACAAAAAAAATTCAAGATTTTTTCTTTTGCAAAATAACTGCCAGACATCCACTTTGCCGTCCGGTCACTGACAGCGGCCCCATGCCATGTTGGCGTGCCTAATCAGCACTCTATTTATAGAAATGTGGTTTGCACCGTATATGCACGTCAAAGCCAAGTTGTGGCACCAGTTCAATGTATGCCAGAAGTTTTAGCACTAAACTAACTTTTCGCGCCAAGTTGTGACACCGGTGGAGTAATTGACTCCATCAAAAAACATCATGCTTGCTCCTAGACATTGGTCCATCAGCCCACAACTTGATAAAATAGCAGCTCCACAGCCCTTGATGCTTCCAGGATATATCATATCAATAAAAGTTATAATTTTAGAGCTCATCATCAAGCCAAGTTGGCAGTGAAGATTCAGAATGCATCTTTTAGCTACAGGTGTTTAAATTCAGGCATAGGTACATGCCTAAATGCAGATATAGCTGCAGTTTCATGCATCATGCAATGCAAGATTGTATATGTACGTTGTTGTTAAATGAATGAAAACTTTTGTGTTCAAAAAAAAGGCACAACTAGACTCTATGTGCGAGTTAAACTCAAATTTAAACTATTTTAATTGAAAACTTAGTTGGATTGTAGTATAGTGGTAGCCAATGTATGTTTGTTTGATAACCAGCATGACGAAGGACTGAGGGTCCCGGCATCAACGCTGGGTTGTGCCAAACTGTCTACAGCTCTACCCACACCCACAAACTTGTACAAGAACGGTGGGTCATGTTGACAGGACCTGGTGAGTGATATAATGTAATCTAAGAGAAGGTAGAAAAGGGATCCCGATCCGATATTCGAAACTAAACTGTTTACGCAACATCTAATCTGTCCAAACGCTGGCTTCATGAGTCCAGGCAGTCTACAATGCAGCTCGTCCTTGGCCCTTGGGCAGCTTCTTTGAACCAGCTGTGCGGACAAATAAAAGGGGAAACGTTTCGTAAGCTACAGCTCTTTGCTTCAACCAAGAAATAACATCAAGTTCCATGCTTACCGTCGTCCACATCTTTTAGTTGGTAGTAGTGCGGAGCAATTTCCACCAGCCATTCGGGCTTCAGTTCCGTCACCTGCATGCACGCATTGGCCATAGCATTTCAGACGACAATCAATTCTTTCTTTTGCAGCTTGCTTAATTCTGGAGAAACTGTGCAAACCTGGCGCATGTACTCTTTTGTCGCGAGAACTAGTTCGTGGTATATTACCCAACGAGGAAGTAGCTGCATATACGAGGCAAATATAAAAAATGTCAGAAAAAGAACTTGGACAAGACTACTACTATGGATGATGGAATGTCCAGGATGTAAAAATAAATACGACAACTCAACATGCCTGTGCTAATCCTGAACTAGGGTGGATAAAGACCGTCTGAGGGTTCTTGACAGTTCTATATGAACCATTCTTCTGCAACCGTGCAGAATGGTGGAAGAAACCTGCAACCACAAGTACCCACTTATCAGATTTATCCATCTCAGGCAACTTGCACAAATAAAGCAACTGAATCATCAGTATACGTACCGGATGTTATAGCCTTTTTAATAGCATCCAAGTCACTGGCATTTGAACAGACCTCAATCTCAACTCTCTCCATAAGTCCCTCCAGTTGATCTCGAATGTCTCTTGCTCTCTTCATGCTGCGGACCTGATTTATGCACCGACAGTTTTATCACATAAACTTTGCAGAAACAGTGATCACAGATTACAGCAACTGCATATATAATAGTCCCTCTGTTCACTATTATAAGATGTTTTGGATATTTCAATATGGACCACATACAGACTGAAAGGAGTTAACAAACACACTAAAATGCATCTATGTACATCCGATTCAGAAAAAATTAGAACATCTTATGATAGTGAACAGAGGAGTACATAAGTAGGCTAATCATGGTCGGGGTTGGTTGGTTATTTTCTAACGACCCTGATTCAAAACCCAACATGAAATTTTAAGGTCTCTATTTCTATAGTGTAAATAAAAAGATGCACCGGGCATGTACAAAAATAGAGTATTAATTAAAAAGTCATGTTCATTAACCCTTTATGCTATGTGCCCCCTATGCTAGAAGCTACAGCACCGACTGGATGAAATAGCATATGTTAGTATCTTCAACAGTCCATTAAAAGCGTCATGATGCTCATGCACATCAATGTTCTATACAACATGTAATATTGTCTCTGCAATTCCAATGCAATTTCTTGCATTTCCTCTACGCATGAGATTCATCGTCAATACTTGAGGCCATAAATTAGATTGGCACAGGCATTCTCATTCAGCCCTACAATAGATACTAAAAAAGCTATTGGCCAGAGCAAGTGCTACGCACACAATCAGTAACATAGGAAGTTACAAAACCTGACAAAATCTAGAGGAACGCAATATATCTTTAAAATAAGAGAATATAATATCTTACGCTGGATCATCAGGATGCATGTTACAAATTATAGACCAATAACATACCTGGATATAATTTTCATAACACCATTGAGTCGAGAAGTCTGTTTCTCTCCATGAGTTATAGACCTGAAATGATCTTGAAGAAATTAGCCCTTTACAGTTCAAATCTAATAAACATTATGAATTCTGATAAATTACAGGGACAAAAAATAATACATTGAGTAAGGCTATGTGGTCCCCAACGTTCCCAGTGTGGAAGTTCAACCTTGCATTATCTGCATGAACCTGTTTGTCCTTCGGACGGTAGAATATAGAATTGCCGATCGACAGCATTGACGCAATGGACATGACCTCATCAGAACACTTATATTTCTCTGAAGCTACTATCATCTTTGACAGCATAGGATCTAGTGGAAACTCTGCCATTCGTCTTCCAGTCTTGGTCAACTCTCCACGACTGTTGAGTGCACTAAGAGCAAAAAGTTGTTCCAGGGCCTTCAACAAGGCCTCTGAAGGAGGTGGGTCCATAAAATCAAAATTAACCAAGTCATGAATACCAAGACTCTTAAGTGTAAGAACAACATTTGCAAGGTTGGTTCTTTGTATCTCTGGAACAGTATTGTCCTCAAGATCATGCATGTAGTTATAACTTGTGTACAGACGGAAACATTTTCCTGGTCCTGTCCGTCCAGATCTTCCTGCCCTCTGGTTTGCTGATGCCTTTGAGATGGGATTGATAAGCAGGGATTCCATCCCTGTACGAGGGTTATATGACTTGATCTTGCAAAAACCTGGGTCAATAACATATTTTATACCATCAATGGTTAATGAAGTCTCTGCTATATTAGTGGCCAGGACCACTTTCCGAGAACCTTCAGGGGTTGTCTCAAAGATCTTTGCTTGAAGTTCAGTAGGCAGATTTGCATAAATAGGGCATATATTTAGCTCTGGAATCTTTGTGCCTAAACCCCTTGTTTTGTGTTTCAGGATCTCATCAACAGTTTCAATTTCTTCCTGTCCTGTAAGGAACACTAGGATATCACTAGGGGGTTGTGTCACATGTATCTGTAAAATAGTGACAATGGCAGCATCAATGTAATATGCTTCTGGAGCTTTTGTATAATGTACTTCAACAGGGTATCGCCTCCCAGGAATCTTGAAAATAGGAGTTGAATCAAAGTAGTCGCTAAATTTTTCTGCGCCAAGGGTTGCACTTGAAATGAGCAACTTCAGGTCTGGACGAAACCTAGCAATGTCCTGCAGGAAGAGTATTACGTATATGAGGAATTGAGTGGGTGTCTACAAGTCTGGTGAAGAGCATACCAAAATGATACAAGCCAGCTGACCTTAACCAAACCAAACAAGATATCAGTAGACAGCGTGCGCTCATGAGCCTCATCAACCATGACAACACTGAACCAAAAATAAACAGATATAAGCGGTGCGTTCAGGGGGATTGGATCTTTTGCCCCACTTTACATGGGGTTTGATAATGTGCCCCATCATTGTCTCAATGGCAAGTGGCCCCGGCCCCACCCGGCAGCCTCTAGGGGGGGGCAAAAGATCCAATTTCTCAGTGTGTTCAATAGTATACTACAACTCATTCAAGGAAAATGATTTGCCAACAATTACCTATAGCCAGCCAAATCTGGTTCTCCAAGAAACTCCCTCAAAAGCATTCCATCAGTCATGTATTTAATCATTGTTTTCTCTGAGGTACAATCCTCAAACCTTATGGAGTAACCAACCTGTAGGGTCGCACTAAACATGGTTATAATCATACAATTTCATATAATGTTATGGAAGATCACATAAGCACATTCCAGAATTTGATATTATTATAAAGTTATTGTTATGAAAAGAACTAACCTCGTGTCCCAATTTAACACCCATCTCTTGAGACACCCTAGCTGCAACGCTCATGGCTGCCACTCGACGAGGTTGTGTACAAGCAACCTGCAAATTTAAAAAATTACCATGAATTTTGATAGAACTCATAAATTCATTGTAACTACATCATTAAGGCCAAACATAATCACACTTCATAGAGCAAAACCATTAATGTGTAACAAAAAAAGAAATTGCAGATTTTTTCATGACGCATTAGACCAAAAAAACCAACTATTCCTATAAGCCATGTATATGCATTAACAGACAGTAATAGTAATAGTAATAGCAATAGCAATAGCAATAGCAATACTAATAGTAGAAAGATAAATGCTGCATGTCATACCTTTCCTCTTGCTGTATATCCAGCTTCATGAAGATATTGAGGTATTTGCGTCGTTTTACCAGAGCCGGTTTCTCCCACTATGACAATAACCTACAAGCACCAAATGCCCACAAAATCAACACAACAACAAATGGACATAATTAGATCATGTCCTAGCACATAAGTTATAAAGAGAAGCGGGTATTTCTTTTAGTAAATATAAGTTCAAATTTGGGGAATTGTGAAAGGGCACTGAGCAAAACATGACTAGTGTTTGCTGAATCCTAGCACATAAGTGTTCCACAGTGAACACTAACATCACAAACCTGATATTCATCAACAGCCTTGAGCAGTTCATCTCTGAATTTGTAGATTGGAAGGGTTTTCCGCTCATCCTAGTTCAAAAAGGAAGTCAGTTCAAAGGCAAAAGTAACTGTTAGGGACTATAATTGTGATTCAACTATTATGAAGAGCATGAGCAGGTACATGTGTTTGCAACAAATAGGTTGATAATCTACTCACACACCTGGAGCTCCCTTTTTAGAATATCTTTTGCATCGATGGTCTCTTGGTCTGAATCATCTTCAAACTATAAAATGAGAAAGTTCAGTAAAAGAGTATCTTAAAGCATTTAAATTAGGAGAGTAAATAAAGTATTTAATCGATTACCTGTGTTCCTTCTATGACCGATGATTTAACAAAATCAATTTGATCATCAAATACAAACCTATGAAGTTGAAAAAGTAATATGAGTACAAAACAACTGTTCAACAACGGTGTGGTCAAGGTTATACAAAATTCAACTTTCCAACAAAGGTGCAATCAAAGGCTATAGAGAATTCATTAGTGTATGCAATCAGAAGGTACTTGTTGAGTTGGCGTATTTCGAGAATAGGATTTGTCACTCCGATTGTCGGAGAGGTATCTCTGGGCCCACTCGGTAATACACATCACTATAAGCATTGCAAGCATTGTAACTAATGAGTTAGTTACGGGATGATGTATTACAGAACGAGTAAAGAGACTTGCCGGTAACGAGATTGAACTAGGTATTGAGATACCGACGATCGAATCTCGGGCAAGTAACATACCGATAACAAAGGGAACAACGTATGTTGTTATGCGGTTTAACCGATAAAGATCTTCGTAGAATATGTGGGAGCCAATATGAGCATCCAGGTCCCGCTATTGGTTATTGACCAGAGACGTGTCTCGATCATGTCTACATAGTTCTCGAACCCGTAGGGTCTGCACGCTTAAAGTTCGGTGACGATCGGTATTATGAGTTTATGTGATTTGATGTACCTAAGGTAGTTCGGAGTCCCGGATGAGATCGGGGGCATGACGAGGAGTATCGAAATGGTAGAGACATAAAGATCGATATATTGGACGACTATATTCGGACATCAAAAAGGTTTCGAGTGATTTGGGTATTTTTCGGAGTACCGGGGAGTTACGGGAATACGGGGAAGAAGTATTGGGCCTCATGGGCCAAGTGGTGGAAGAGAAGAGGCGGGGCACGCGGCCCCCTAGCCCAAACCGAATTGGACTAGGGGGCCAGCCCCCCTTTCCTCCTTTTCTCCCTCTCCTTCCTTCTCCCATTCCCCCTTCCTTTCCTCCTCCTAGTAGGAGTAGGAAAGGGGAGTCCTACTCCTACTAGGAGGAGGACTCCTCCTCCTAGTGCGCCCTAGGAGGGCCGGCCGGCCTCCCCCCTTGCTCCTTTATATATGGGGGCAAGGGGGCACCCTAGAACACACAAGTTGATCTGTTGATCTCTCCCAGTCGTGTGCGGTGCCTCCCTCCACCATAATCCACCTCGATCATATCATAGCGGTGCTTAGGCGAAGCCCTGCGTCGGTAGCATCATCATCACCGTCATCACGCCATCGTGCTGACAAAACTCTCCTGTTAAGCTTTGCTGGATCGGAGCTCGCGGGACGTCATCGAGTTGAACGTGTGCAGAACTCGGAGGTGCCGTGCGTTTGGTACTTGGATCGGTCGGATCGTGAAGACGTACGACTACATCAACCGCGTTGTGCTAACGCTTCCGATTTCGGTCTACAAGGGTACGTGGACACACTCTCCCCTCTCGTTGCTATGCATCACCATGATCCTGTGTGTGCGTAGGAAATTTTTTGAAATTACTACGTTCCCCAACATTTCAAATGGACTACAACATACCGATGTATGTAGACATATTTTAGAGTGTAGATTCACTCATTTTGCTTAGTATGTCGTCATTTGTTGAAATCTCTAGAGAAGACTTATATTTGGGAATGGAGGGAGTACTATATATAGGGTCGCGCTATTCGTCACCCTGGATGAGGAATAGTTATTCTTCGCCCCCTCTATATTTTGACATCAATGTACCGTATTTTTATTTTTCGTAAATTTTGTCTTATTTCATACGTAAAAAAGGAAACGTAAAAAAATATGTACTCGCTGTAAAAAGTATTTTATGTTACGTAAAATTACGAATGTAAGAACATAGT
>NC_041388.1:700552364-700581331 GCF_002162155.2 Triticum dicoccoides | reverse complement strand
TGCGATTTTTCTGTCTTATAACCTACTCCCTCTGTCCGGAAATACTTGACCAAAAAATGGTTGTATCTAGACTTATTTCAGTTATAGATACATCCATTTTATCCATTTTTAGGACAAGTATTTCCGGACAGAGGGAGTATATTTTTGTTTTTTTATACCAAATTTTACATATTGAATCAATATGCATGTAACTATTTATATTCTAAACATAATTTATTTAGTAAGCGATCGTAAAATTACCTCCGATGAAGAATAACTTATTATGCATCCTAGGTGATGAATAGTATTACTATATACTCCCTCCATTCTTAAATATTTGCCTTTTTAGATATTTCAAATGGACTATCACATATGGATGTATATAGACGTATTTTAGAGTGTAAATTCACTCATTTTGCTATGTATGTAGTCACCTGTTGAAATCTCTAGAAAGACAAATATTTAGAAACAGATGGAGTATATAAGTAATTCTTCACGCCGGTCAATTGATGGAGCCACCGCTGTAAACATTTATTGGCACCGTCGTAATTGCGAAACAGTATAATGGAGCTAGCTACGAGCAACCACAGCAATTTGACGCTCTACACCGTACGATCGCGTCGTTGGACGTCCAGGATCAGCTCAGGCTTTCGTAAACGGGCCGCTGCTCCGGAAATCTACCGAGGCGGCCTCTGGTTTATCGGGCCAAGTATGAACAGCCCGTTCTTCTATTCTTGGGACAACGGCCCACTCTTCTTTGCTAAGCAGCCCACGCAGAAGCATCGCTGCTGCTCCTGCAGCAAACTTTCGGCTGTCCAGCGCCGTCTCTGAGACGGCCTCGCCTGCGCCGGGAAGGGGAAGTTCTACGCGCGTCCCCAACTTGGGTGGACGAAACTCCTATGGCATGCTCGCCCCGTCCCCTCACTAATTCAGTCAGGCCCCCACTTCTTCCCTGCCTCTCCCTCTCCAACCGAACCCTAGCGAGAAAGCGGTCCCGTGGCCAGCGACGCAGGGGCGCACGGTCAAACGGCGGCGGGATGCCTTCACACCTTCGCATGTGCGCTAGAGTTAGCAAGATGATACGAGCGAGGGGTGGATGGGATTGATAGGGCTGTTCTGCTTTGTTAAGACTCAAGTACGATGCATGTTCGTTGGCAACATTGTGTTCAACAGCATCTCCCAATTTAGTCATGTTGTAAGTAATCAGGTGACCTTATCTATGATGCCTGCTTTCTGTGTTGATTGCAGTTCTCTGCAGGCATCTAATAAAGCATCTCGCTATTTCAATTTCAGTTTGTTATGTTTTCCCACATTAATTCGAACGTAGGCCAGGGGAAAATTCAGGATGTGATCATGCATTTTAGAGTGAACTCAAGGTTTCCTCCTTCCTGGAGCTCTTAATTCTAATCTCTTGGGCGTTTTGGGGCACCAGAGTTGATTTATCTTCTAAGGCATTGGGCCAAATCTTTATTCATGCAGTGTTTTAGGAAGAGGCAAACAATGCAAAGAGGGAAATGCCTTATGCCTCCCTGATAATAACCAAAAAAGAGCAAGTAAACTAAAGATTTTTGAGAACTCACATAAGATGACAACTGATCTAGCTGATTATTTCTATCAAGTTCAGAAATGTCTGTTAAAGAAAGAGGATTGTTTTGCTATTATGTTATCTACAAGGCCGCTTGTCAGTTTTTTTGTGTGGTACTGGATTTTCCTAATCTTCGCTAGCTAATGTCTCATAATTATTCCACACAAGAATTAGGTTAGCATCATTGTTTATAAACTGTTATTATTATTATTATTATTATTATTATTATTATTATTATTATTATTATTATTATCTATTTATTTATTTATGAATAGGAAGTTCTGGAAGCTCCATATAGCAAGGCTCCGGATTGGTCTAAATGCGCATATTCTGGTCCGACAAACGTGTTGCAAATTACCATGCAGCAGTGTAAGTTAATTTTTTGCTTAGTGTACCAGGTATGTCGACTTCGTGAAGAAAATTACAATATTTCCTAGAGCAGAGTATTTCTATGATCTTTTTATGTGCGATTTAGCTATTTTTTATATTTTAGCACGTGGATATATAGATTTCATAACTTGATTCTTCACAAAAATCATTTCGATGGTGGTATACTGTCTCATGTATGTGAATACATCCTTTACTATCTAAACATGCGAGGTTCTCACTGAGTACTTTAGGTTTGTTCATCTTTGCGGAATTGCAAGTTTGTTTCTTTGGCATTGCCGAAAGGCTGCCAATGTCAACCATACGGATTTGGTTATATGTTACAACTCCTAATTTCTCGAATATTTCTATCATTCTTTCCTTAAGATGGACGGGCGCAGCAAAGCGCGCCTCTATGGTCTAGTTTTACCTTGTTATAAGATTACCTCGGCGTGCGGTTAGCCCATCGTGGGGATTAGGAGCTAGCAGCACCCATATCTCCTGATCTATTCTAAGAATTTCGAGTTCAGAGTCTCGACGGCGAGTATTGCTTGGCCGAAGTGTGCGGCTCGACGGCAAGTCCTCGTCGGCAGCATGTCTGCGCCGGGTCTTGGTGTCGGTGCAGGTGATGGTCGTGGCAGCGCTTCTGTGGCATCAGTGGACCGGTCAGTGGCCAGCGAGGAAGCATCACGACGGCTACGCCATGTCCCGCGCGATTAGTCGCCGGATGGCCCCGGCGTGGTGGATCCGCTGTAGGAAACCACTACCACATCCCACGCGAAGAGGTCGCGGTGACTCACTTGGGCGACCAGCCCCTGTTTAGGGTTCCGCTCCTGTAGCAACGCCCGGGGTCCTCCAGTCCTTCAATCCATCCATTTTGACAGCATCGTCACCCCTAAGATGTGCTACGAGCTCGAAGTCTGCATTCGTTTTTGTTCCAAATGGTATGCTGCACACCTACATCTCAAGTGATTAGGTAATTAGGTATATCTCATGTCACATCCCTAGTTCTGGTATGACCTAGGCTAGCCTTCATGTTTGCATCATGTTTAAATTCCATTTAAATTTGAAATGGGGATTTGTGAAACCCTCGGAATCATTTTTGAAAATGACCCAAGTAAAAATTGCTCCAAAAGGGTCCAAGAAAATGCTCATGTTGCTCTCTGAAAATATTGGACAGAGATAAAAATCAAACCAATATTTTTAGGAACTCATAAATTTTTATTTTGGACTTTTGAAGTTAATCCAGTAATTATTTGCGTTGGATAAATATTTTTATATCTATGAAATATTGTCCAATAATTCTGAATTTTGGTGAGGGGTTTTGGAATAATCCCTAAGGCCCCTGAAAAAATTGTCAGAATTAAATAAAATGATTTGGTATTTTTATCAAATCAAAACAAATGTTAGAAAAATAGAAAAGAAAACAAATAAAGGAAAAAAGCCTACCTGGACCTTACCTGCAACCTGGCAGCCCAGTGGCCCAACAGGCCGGCCCAGTTGACTGGCGCTGCCAGTCGTCGTCTCCACCGCGCCAGAAGGACGCCGAGCGCGTGCTCGCCGTGCGCGAGCACACGCCGGCCACCTCCTGCTTCCCCGCTCGCCGCTGGAGGCACCCAACGACGCCACGCACTCGCCCGAACCCGTGCTCTGTGCCGCCGGCCATGGCGCCGCCGTGGCCAGAGGCCGAGCCAGCCGCTCCCGCGCGCGTCACCTTGCTCCTGGTGACACCAGAAGGCCGTAGAGGCCCTCCGCAGCCCCTGTCGTGCCCCGTAGCTCGACTCCACCGCGAGCCTCGCTTCGGCGAGCTCCGGCCACCCCTCCTCCTCCTACCTACCCCACTGGATGCGCGAGAGCACGGGCTACGCCCCGGTGCTCCCAGCCGCCGCCCCCGTACCCTACAGCGTGGACGCCACCGCGTCCAGAGGTCGCCGGCGACGACCTCGCCGGCCTGACGTGCGGGCCCGACCTGCCAGGTGATTAGCTTAAGGCTAATCACCATTCTTAAGGCTAATCACCATTTTTGCTAACCCCCTGACACTGACAGTGGGCCCCAGAGCCACTAATCTAAATTAGATTAGGAATAACTCCTCTGTTAACTAACTAAGTCACTAACGTGTGGACCCCACATGTCAGGTTTGACCTGGTCAGCTCCGTTGACTTGCTGACGCAGGCATGACGCAATATTTCATTTTCTGGTTTAAATTAATCAGGAAATTCCAGAATATATTCAAAACTTCAAAAATTCATAGAAATTCAACTGTAGCTCAGATTGAAATAATTTATATATGAAAAATTATCAGAAAAATTTAATCTATCCATCTATACCACTTTCATGCATGTTCAACCAACTTATACCACTGTATAAGTGAAAACATGATAATGGCATTTTAAATGCTAAATATGGAGTGCATATGAACCCTTGGTCCATATGGACTTCATTTAAATGGTTACTAGATGCATTATTGCAATCATAACATCATTACCATGTTCATGCATCATAATGTTGCATATGCTTGTGTTTTGATTTCCGACACCGTTCCTTCTCGATAGGTCCTGCTCCGGAGAGTGTTCGAGAGTACCTGTCTGAGGAGCAGTGCCCCCCCTGTTGATCTACCAGGCAAGCAACCCCCCTTGTTCATTCCGATACAATCCTACTCTCTCGCTCCTGTTCTCATTTATTGCATTAGGACAACAATGATTCAACTGCTATTTTATGTTGCGGTAGTTGAACCCATTCCTCTGCATGACCTGTCATTGCCACAGTAAATAGTTAAAACCCACTAGCATGTGTAGGAGTATCTTGAGCCATGTTGTGTTCTTGCCATGCCATGCCTGCTATTGCTTAGAGTATGTCAGGTCTGATTCATTGGGAATGAATTAGAGTACAGTGCTATGTTCTGATGTTGAGAGTTAAGCGTGTGAACACGATTTGATAAAGGTAGCGGTGAGAGGCCATGTAGGAGTACATGGTGGGTTGTCTCACTGGTACCGTCCCTAAGAACTGAGTTCTGTGTATGTTGTCCAAGGACTAGCTACTATCACACGTTGGGTTCCGGTAACTCGACCCCTCTCGACTTATTAGCCAACTTGATCTCTGTCCCGGAGTTGCAAATAGTTTCTGGTGTTGTAGGTAGTGCTATTTTTCTACCGACTGGCACCCGGCAGGGTGGGCTCGGAACAGACTAGGCACAGGTGGCACGGTGTACCAAGTGGCACCCGGATGGTGGGCTTGGGAACCCTGCTCACATCGTTTGGGGCCGTGAGCGACACCCCGCCCGGATCTCCTTGCGGATGGAACCCAAATAGGCGATAAACCTGGATTAGAGTCTTGCGTGGTTAGTCAGGTCGTGGCCGACACCCTCGCCAGGCTTCCTCTTGAAGGTTGCCGAGATACATGACGTGTACATGGTGATAAGTGGTGAGAGCGTGTGTGAAGAAGTACACCCCTGCAGGGTTAACATGATCTATTTGAATAGTCGTGTCCTCGGTTATGGACTTCTTGGATGCTTACGTGGTACATAGACAACTTAAAGTGGATACTCTAAAATGCTCAAGACAAGTGTGAGTGCTATGGATGACCTTCTCGTAAGGAGACGAGGATGAATCCATACTATTGTATTGATGTGGTGATTAGTGGACTCGTATGCGCTGCCTCATCTCAAATAAGTTTCTCGTTGTCGTAGAACAGGATAGCCACTGAGTCACAGCTGGCTTGCTGCAACTAAACCCCACATTACCTTCTTGATACAAATGCATGTATGATAGGATCTGATGTAAGTCTTGCTGAGTACCTTTGTACTCACGTTTGCTTTATTTATATTTTGCAGGTGAGACATCTGTCTCACTAGTAGTACCGCTTGGACTTAGACGAGTAGCTTGTTACCTCAGCTACGATCTTGTACCTTGGAGGGACTTGTAGATAGTCAGGCTTCTCGGCCTTTTTCTTTTGTATTTGTCTGTACTCAGACATGTAATGCTTCCATTGCTTGTATGCTCCGAATGATGGGTCATGTGACCCCTGTTTGTATTTATGCAATGTGGCTCTTCTGAGCCTTTCTCTATATGAGTTGCGTTATGTTGTGATGCCATGTTGTACAGCACATACTTGCATGTTATGCGTACGTGTGACGTGTATTGCTATGTGTGGGATCCGACAATCTAGTTGTTTATCCTTGGCAGCCTCTCTTATGGGGAAATGTAGTCTAGTGCTTCCTTGAGCCATAGTAGTCCGCTACAGCCCGGTTCACCGGAGTCCTACTTGCCCAGCACTACTGCTCAGAACACTTGACTGGCCGGCATGTGTTCCACTTCGTACCTATGTCTGTCCCTTCGGGGAAATGTCACACGGTGACTTCCGGAGTCCTGTTAGCCCAGTGCTACAGCCCGGATTCATACGCTGTTGACCGACATGCTCGATGTGATTCATGTATGCCGGTCTCCATAGGTCTATGCTGCTTTGAGTTCACGACTAGCCATGTCGGCCCGGGTTCTCTGTCATATGGATGCTAGCGACACTATCATATACGTGAGCCAAAAGGCGCAAACGGTCCCGGGCCATGGTAAGGCGACACCCGTGGGGGTACCGTACGTGAGGCCGCAAAGTGATATGAGGTGTTACATGCTAGATCGGTGTGACTTAGAATCGGGGTCCCGACAGCTTTGGTATCAGAGCCTAACTGCCTGTAGGATTACCAAGCCAACCTGGTCGAAGTTGAGTCTAGAAATTCTTTAGCTATATAGGGGAATTGATTGTGGAAGGGAACATAAGGCTCTTTTTACTCCTTATGCCTCATGCCTTTTGATCTGAGCCATCCTATCTTTCCTACGGGGTTAAGGAACTAGGCTTTCTCTTCCGTCTATCAGGATCACGTGTTGCTACTCTGTAGTCTCTAAGGTTTGGTTGATCTGAGTCATATCCCAGTTTGAGTACCTCCGGTGTAGCCTGTTTAGTAATATCTCAGAACCTTGAGTAATGATGTTGAGTTTGGTGCTACCCCATCATTTGCAGGATGTCTCATTTCGAGCATTTTATAGCCGTTATGCTGCCGAAATTTTCCTAGGAGTTCAAGAGATAGTATTTTTCTCGTACTATAATCTACATCCTTATATGATGCCGAATCCATCCTTGTTTCCTTGGTTGGTTCTTCAGGATGTCGTCAGTTAACCGAAGTTCTGTTGCTTATAGCCGGAACCACGGAGATGGTAGGGATGAGGATCCACCCGACCAGCCTTCGTTGGCAGAGTTCATGTTAGAGATGGAGAAGAACAAGCGAGAGTCTAACCGCTTGTTAGCACGTATTGAGAAGAACACCTCCCATCAGCACAAAGAGTCAGCGTCCATCTATGATTTCATTGGTCTGAAACCACCTACCTTCCATCATTCCATTGAACCACTCGATGCAGATGACTGGCTCCGTAGTATCACACACAAGCTGCGTTCAGCGAACGTAGCTGAAAGTAACAAGGTCACCTATGCTGCTTATCATCTGGAAGGTCCTGCTATTATTTGGTGGCAGAACTCTGAGGGTATGCTTCCAGCTGGCCAGAAAACCACCTGGAGAGATTTCACTGAGGCTTTTCGCGAGCATCACATCCCTCTGGCTCTCATCGACCGCAAGAGAGAAGAGTTTTGTAGTTTCACCCAGAGTACGATGGCTGTTGATGCTTATAGTAGAGAATTTGAGAACCTTGCCCGTTATGCTACAGAAGAAGTGTCCACAGACGCCAAGAAGCAGGCTAGGTTCCGGAAGGGTCTCAATCCCAAGTTGCATCGTGATCTCCACTTGCATCATTGCAATACCTTCCAGGCTCTTGTGAACAAGGCCATTAATGCAGAGACAGCTCAACTCACATACGAGGAGTCTCGTAAGCACACCCGTGATTTGGGTTCTTCTTCTGGTTCTACTTCGCAGAAGCGCCGGATTTGGGTTCCGAACTCCGCTCTTCCACCCGGTTATACACCAAGGCCATCTTGTGTGGCACCTCACCCAGTTCAGCAGTATGCTCCACCCAGGCCTATTGGTAGACCGCTTGTCAAAGCGGGTCCACGTCCTACTTCAGGGACTTGTTTCACATGCGGAGAGCCAGGACACTATGCACGTGACTGCTCTCAAACCAACTATGCTCCACCCCAGCCTGAGAAGTCTGTTGGCCGTGGTAAGCCATCATGCAAGATGATTAGTGTCAAGTCATCTCCCGCTGAACGTGGATGTGTGCATCACGTCTCAGCTAAAGACGCTCATGATGATCCGGATGTTGTTCTTGGTACACTCCTTGTCAATTGCCATCCAGCATCGGTTTTATTTGATACCGGAGCATCTCACTCCTTCATTTCCGAAAGCTATGCTAACTTGCACAACATCTCATTTTGTGATATGCCCTCTCCACTAGTAATTCAAACTCTAGGATCCAAATGGCAAACTTCTAGTGTAAGCCATGGTAATGAAATCCTTGTCAACAGACTTGTATTCCTTGCATCACTTATAGCCCTCAAGTCTACAGATATTAACATCATCTTGGGTATGGACTGGATGAAAGCTCATTATGCCAAGATTGATTGTTACACCAGGTCTGTTCAGCTCACACATCCATCTGGCAAGATAGTCGCTGTCTCCACCAGAGTTGCAAAGCGTCAGCTCTATTCTCTTAATGCCAACCCTCTTCCAGACCTTGAAGATATCCCGGTAGTCCGTGACTTTCCGGATGTCTTTCCAGAGGAACTGCCAGGCATTCCACCTGACAGAGATGTAGAATTTGTCATAGACCTTATTCCAGGAACCGCTCCAATCTCTAGGAGACCTTACAAGATGGCACCCTTAGAACTAGCTGAGCTTAAGAAACAACTCGATGAATCCTTGCAAAAGGGTTTCACCCGTCCTAGTTCTTCTCCCTGGGCTTGCCCCGTCCTCTTCGTCAAGAAGAAGGATGGTACGGACCGGATGGTTGTAGATTATCGTCCCGTTAATTTGGTCACGATAAAGAACAAGTATCCGCTCCCCAGGATCAACGATTTGTATGATCAGCTTGCTGGATCCTCAGTCTTTTCAAAGATGGATTTGAGGTTAGGCTACCACCAAATCAAGATCAGAAATGGGGACATTCCTAAGACGTCTTTTGTCACTCGTTATGGCTAGTATGAGTACACCGTCATGTCCTTCGGTCTAACCAATGCTCCAGCTACATTCTCCCGCTTGATGAACTCGATATTCATGGAGTACTTAGATAAGTTCGTCGTGGTTTACCTCGATGATATCCTTATTTACTCGAAGAATGAGGAAGAGCATGCCGAACATCTTAGACTTGTGCTAGAAAAACTTAGAGAGCACCGCCTTTATGCCAAGTTCTCCAAGTGTGAATTTTGGTTGCCATAAGTGACCTACCTAGGCCACGTGATATCTGGTAAGGGCATTGCTGTCAATCCCGAGAGAGTTCAGGTCATTCTTGATTGGACTCCGCCTGAAACAGTTAAGCAAGTTAGGAGTTTCCTTGGCCTAGCCAGTTATTGTCGCCGCTTCATTGGGAACTTCTCCAAAGTGGCCAAACCTCTCACGGAACTTCTCAAGAAAGATAAAAAGTTTGAGTGGTCCCCACAGTGTGAGCACAGTTTTCAGGAACTGAAAAGACGCCTGACTTCTGCTCCCATAATTGTGCCACCGGGTTTCACTAAGGACTTTGTAATCTAGTGCGACGCCTCACGACGGGGACTAGGTTGCATTCTTATGCAAGATCGCCATGTGATTGCCTATGCATCTCGACAGTTGCATCCACATGAGGAGAATTATCCTACACATGATCTAGAGCTTGCAGCTGTAGTCTATGCACTTAAGACATGGCGACATTACCTTCTTGGTAAACGTTGCGAGATTTACACCGACCACCAGAGTCTCAAGTATATCTTCACCCAACAAGATTTGAACCTTAGGCAAAGACGTTGGTTGGAGTTGATCTCATATTACGACTTAGGGATTACCTACACCCCAGGCAAGGGGAATGTCATGGCTGATGCGCTAAGTCGTAAGTCCTATTGCAACAATCTCATGTTGCAGCAGGGCCAACCACTTCTCCATGAGGAATTATGTAAGCTTAACCTTCACATTGCTCCTCACGGGTTCCTTTCTACCTTGGTGGCGAAACCTACTCTTGTGGATCATTTCATAGAAGCCCAGAAGCATGATATGGGGATTACCCAGATCAAGAGAAACATTGCCAAGGGCATTGCTGGTAGTTTCTCTATAGATGATCGGGGTGTTGTTTTCTTCGGGAATCGCCTGGTGGTCCCCAAGAAGCAGCATCTTCGGAAATTAATCCTTAAGGAGGCGCATGAATCTCCTCTCACGATTCATCCCAGTAGTACTAAGATGTATCAGGACCTACACCAGAGGTTCTGGTGGACTAGGATGAAGAGAGAAATCACTTAGTTTATTGCTAACTGTGATGTTTGTCGTCGCGTGAAGGCAGAGCATCAGAGACCTGCTGGCACCCTTCAGCCTTTAGCTATTCCTGAATGGAAATGGGATAAAGTTGGTATGGACTTCATCACCGGTTTTCCCAGGACCAAGAAAGGGAATAATGCTATCTTCGTAGTCATTGATCGTCTTTCCAAAGTGGCTCACTTCCTACCTGTTCGAGAGAGTATCACTGCTAGTCAGCTCGCTGACTTATATATTTCTCGAATAGTGTCACTTCATGGTGTTCCACTAGAGATCAATTCAGACCGTGGTAGTCTTTTCACTTCTCATTTCTGGGAGAGTTTCCAAACTGCCATGGGCACCCATCTTTCCTTCAGTACCGCTTTCCACCCTTAATCAAGTGGTCAGGTGGAAAGGGTCAACCAAATTCTCGAGGACATGCTTAGAGCTTGTGTTATCTCATTCGGTATGGGTTGGGAGAAGTGTCTTCCCTTCACCGAGTTTGCTTATAACAATAGCTACCAATCCAGCCTCAAGAAAGCTCCTTTTGAGGTTCTGCATGGACGAAGATGTCGAACACCTTTGAACTGGTCAGAAACCGGTGAAAGACAATTCTTTGGACCGGATATGATCCAGGAGGCAGAAGAGCAAGTTTGCATCATTCGTGAGAATTTGAAAACAGCCCAATCTCGTCAAAAGAGCCAGTATGACCGTAGTCATAAGGAAGTGGCTTATGAAGTTGGCGACAAAGCTTACCTTCGGGTTACCCCTTTGAAGGGTAACCATCGATTCGGTATCAAGGGCAAGTTGGCTCCTCGTTACATTGGTCCCTTTCTCATTCTCGCTAAACGAGGAGAGGTTGCCTACCAGTTGGAACTACCCCCACATCTTTCTCGAGTTCATGATGTTTTCCACGTCTCTCAACTCAGGCATTGCTTCTCGGATCCCATCCGCGGAGTGGACCACGAAACACTTGATCTCCAAGATAACCTCACTTATCGAGAGTACCCCGTCCGCATTCTGGATCAAGCAGAGCGTGTCACTCGACGTCATAACATCAACTTTCTCAAGGTTCAATGGTCTCTTCATTCCGAGAGAGAAGCTACTTGGGAGCGAGAAGATCGTCTTCGACTTGAGTACCCCACTTTCTTTCCGCCAACTCCTGAATCTCGGGACGAGATCCTTCCGAGTGGAGGCGAGTTGTCACATCCATAGTTCTGGTATGACCTAGGCTAGCCTTCATGTTTGCATCATGTTTAAATTCCATTTAAATTTGAAATGGGGATTTGTGAAACCCTTAGAATCATTTCTGAAAATGACCCAAGTAAAAATTTCTTCAAAAGGGTCCAAGAAAATGCTCATGTTGCTCTCTAAAAATATTGGACATAGATAAAAATCAAACCAATATTTTTAGGAACTCATAAATTTTTATTTTGGACTTTTGGAGTTAATCCAGTAATTATTTACGTTGGATAAATATTTTTATATATATGAAATATTGTCCAATAATTCTGAATTTTGGTGAGGGGTTTTGGAATAATCCCTAAGGCCCCTGAAAAAATTGTCAGAATTAAATAAAATGATTTGGTATTTTTATCAAATCAAAACAAATGTCAGAAAAATAGAAAAGAAAACAAATAAAGGAAAAAGCCTACCTGGACCTTACCTGCAGCCTGGCAGCCCAGTGGCCCAACAGGCCGACCCAGTTGACTGGTGCTGCCAGTCGTCGTCTCCACCGCGCCAGAAGGACACCGAGCGCGTGCTCGTCCCGCGCGAGCACAGCCGGCCACCTCCTACTTCCCCGCTCGCCGCTGGAGGCACCCAACGACGCCACGCACTCGCCCGAACCCGTGCTCCGTGCCGCCGGCCATGGCGCCGCCGTGGCCAGAGGCCGAGCCAGCCGCTCCCGCGCGCGTCACCTTGCTCCTGGTGACGCCAGGAGGCCGTAGAGGCCCTCCGCAGCCCCTGTCGTGCCCCGTAGCTCGACTCCGTCGCGAGCCTCGCTCCGGCGAGCTCCGACCACCCCTCCTCCTCCTACCTACCCCACTGGATGCGCGAGAGCACGGGCTACGCCCCGGTGCTCCCAGCCGCCACCCCCCTGCCCTGCAGCATGGACGCCGCCGCGTCCAGAGGTCGCCGGCGACGACCTCGCTGACCTGACGTGCGGGCCCGACCTGCCAGGTGATTAGCTTAAGGCTAATCACCATTTTTGCTAACCCCCTGACACTGATAGTGGGCCCCAGAGCCACTAATCTAAATTAGATTAGGAATAACTCCTCTGTTAACTAACTAAGTCACTGACGTGTGGACCCCACACGTCAGGTTTGACCTGGTCAGCTCTGTTGACCTGCTAACGCAGGCATGATGCAATGCTGACGCAATATTTCATTTCCTGGTTTAAATTAATTAGGAAATTCCAGAATATATTCAAAACTTCAAAAATTCATAGAAATTCAACCATAGCTCAGATTGAAATAATTTATATATGAAAAATTATCAGAAAAAATCAATCTATCCATCTGTACCACTTTCATGCATGTTAAACCAACTTATACCACTGTATAAGTGAAAACATGATAATGGCATTTTAAATGCTAAATATGGAGTGCATATGAACCCTTGGTCCATATGGACTTCATTTAAATGGTTGCTAGATGCATTATTGCAATCATAACATCATTACCATGTTCATGCATCATAATGTTGCATATGCTTGTGTTTTGATTTCCGACACCGTTCCTTCTCGATAGGTCCTGCTCCGGAGAGTGTTCGAGAGTACCTGTCTAAAGAGCCGTGCCCCCCTGTTGATCTACCAGGCAAGCAACCCCCCTTGTTCATTCCGATACAATCCTACTCTCTCGCTCCTGTTCTCATTTATTGCATTAGGACAACAACGATTCAACTGCTACTTTATGCTGCGGTAGTTGAACCCATTCCTCTACATGACCTGTCATTGCCACAGTAAATAGTTAAGACCCACTAGCATGTGTAGGAGTTGCTTGAGCCATGTTGTGTTCTTGCCATGCCATGCCTGCTATTTCTTAGAGTATGTCAGGTTTGATTCATTGGGAATGAATTAGAGTATAGTGCTATGTTCTGATGTTGAGAGTTAAGCGTGTGAACACGATTTGGTAAAGGTAGCGGTGAGAGGCCATGTAGGAGTACATGGGGTGGGTTGTCTCACTGGTACCGTCCCTAAGAACTGAGTTTTGTGTATGATGTCCAAGGACTAGCTACTACCACACGTTGGGTTCCGGTAACTCGACCCCTCTCGACTTATTAGCCAACTTGATCTCTGTCCAGGAGTTGCAAATAGTTCTGGTGTTGTAGGTAGTTCTATTTTTCTACCGAGTGGCACCCGGCAGGGTGGGCTCGGAACAGACTAGGCACAGGTGGCACGGTGTACCAAGTGGCACCCGGATGGTGGGCTTGGGAACCCTGCTCACATCGTTTGGGGCCGTGAGCGACACCCCGGCCGGATCTACTTGCGGATGGAACCCAAATAGGCGATAAATCTGGATTAGAGTCTTGCGTGGTTAGTCAGGTCGTGGCCGACACCCTCGCCAGGCTTCCGCTTGAAGGTTGCCGAGATACATGACGTGTACATGGTGATAAGTGGTGAGAGCGTGTGTGAAGAAGTACACCCCTGCAGGGTTAACATGATCTATTCGAATAGCCGTGTCCTCGGTTATGGACTTCTTGGATGCTTACGTGGTACATAGACAACTTAAAGTGGATACTCTAAAATTCTCAAGACAAGTGTGAGTGCTATGGATGGCCTTCTCGTAAGGAGACGAGGATGAATCCATAGTAGTGTATTGATGTGGTGATTAGTGGACTAGTGTGCGCTGCCTCATCTCAAAGAAGTTTCTCGTTGTCGTAGAACAGGATAGCCACTGAGTCAAAGCTGGCTTGATGCAACTAAACCCCACATTACCTTCTTGATACAAATGCATATATGATAGGATCTGTTGTAAGTCTTGCTGAGTACCTTTGTACTCACGTTTGCTTTATTTATGTTTTGCAGGTGAGACATCTGTCTCACTAGTAGTACCGCTTGGACTTCGACGAGTAGCTTGTTACCTCAGCTACGATCTTGTACCTTGGAGGGACTTGTAGATAGTCAGGCTTCTCGGCCTTTTTCTTTTGTAGTTGTCTGTACTCAGACATGTAATGCTTCCGTTGCTTGTATGCTCTGAATGATGGGTCATGTGACCCCTGTTTGTATTTATGCAATGTGGTTCTTCTGAGCCTTTATCTATATGAGTTGCGTTATGTTGTGATGCCATGTTGTACAGCACATACTTGCATGTTATGCGTACGTGTGACGTGTATTGCTATGTGTGGGATCCGACAATCTAGTTGTTTATCCTTGGCAGCCTCTCTTATGGGGAAATGTAGTCTAGTGCTTCCTTGAGCCATAGTAGTCCGCTACAGCCCGGTTCATCGGAGTCCTGCTAGCCCAGTACTACAGTGCACAGGTATACTTTTCGTCCCTCAATTCCTCGCGAAGTCTAGATTTAGTACCTCAACTCTAAAACCGGACAACTTGCACCCCAAACTCTTGAAACCGGACAAGTTCAGTCCATTGTCTGCGCAAACCCGGTATCAGCATAGTTTTGACCGGTCTTCGTCCTTGTGGCAGTATTTCTCTCTCCTATCTTCTTCCTTCTCATATTGGTTTATTGAGGTATTTCATCGAACACATGCACTGTGTCCCACGAGGCCACGAAGGATGCAGGCAAGCTACGCGCGTCGTGGCGCTACCTCGTGCTCGTCCTCGACTTCCTCTTCTCCACTGCCTGGGAGCATGTGGAACCCAGTGCAGGGGCGGCGACGAGGAGAAGCTCAAGAGTGTGTCCGCCACCTCCATCTGGCGCATAGTAGCAGCGCGACGAGGCAGCACCACGGGCATGCTGGGCGGGATCGCGGAGCTCCAGTACAGCCTCTCCAAGGCGACGGTGGTGGGCGTGGTGCGGCTGGTGGCGGACAAGCTGGTGCGCCAGCGTGCGTGTGAACTCCCGTGATCTCGGACGATCAATTCGCTCGCTCGTGAAGTCAGGGCGTGTAGACCACAGCGATCATTCTGTTGCACACGGCGTCACGAACGCGCATCGGCCAGAGCGTACTCCTGCTGCACATGGCGTGCCACCATGCAGGAAGCCAGGAGAATCCGCTGTAGATATGCTGCTTGGCTGGTGCGTCGCGTACGCGTCTCTGACTCGTGGACGGTGTTGGTGTACGCAGATTGGTGAGCCAGCAGGCCAACGCAGGACGTGCAAGCAGCCATCCACATTTGTGCATTGGTGTATACCTGTGCACATAGCATGGTGCCACAATGCCATGCATGAAGCTGTGTGGTGCAGCGAGCTGGATGGAGACGTGGTTGATGAAGGAGTCCCGATCAAATCAGGCGACAATGACTGGTGGACAACGGGCATTTTCTGCGGCGAGGGCTTCGGTGAAAGACAATTATTTGGACCGGATATGATCCAGGAGGCAGAAGAGCAAGTTCGCATCATTCGTGAGAATTTGAAAACAGACCAATCTCGTCAAAAGAGCCAGTATGACCGTAGTCATAAGGAAGTGGCTTATGAAGTTGGCGACAAAGCTTACCTTCGGGTTACCCCTTTGAAGGGTAACCATCGATTCGGTATCAAGGGCAAGTTGGCTCCTCGTTACATTGGTCCCTTTCTCATTCTCACTAAACGAGGAGAGGTTGCCTACCAGTTGGAACTACCCCCACATCTTTCTCGAGTTCATGATGTTTTCCACGTCTCTCAACTCAGGCATTGCTTCTCGGATCCCATCCGCGGAGTGGACCACGAAACGCTTGATCTCCAAGATAACCTCACTTCTCGGATCAAGCAGAGCGTGTCACTCGACGTCATAACATCAAGTTTCTCAAGGTTCAGTGGTCTCATCATTCCGAGAGAGAAGCTACTTGGGAGCGAGAAGATCGTCTTCGACTTGAGTACCCCACTTTCTTTGAAAATAAAGAACTCTGGGTTAATATAATCCATTTTTATAAAACATCACATGTCCATCTTGATTATGTATGAGATTATTCTGAGATATTGCCTCCAATAATTAATGTTTTAGGAAGGAATTTATCTCTTCTGATAAACAGAGGAGGGTGAAGGCTATGGTTGTCCCTGCAATTGTGAGATGAATGTTTGTACGGTACTTATCATGGTGAAAGGCCTTATTGACTATCCTCCTAAAATGCATTTGGGTATGAAGAAACAAAGGAGCATATGGCCACCGTTCATCCTAACTCAACTATTTACTTGTCCTTGATCCTCTGTAAGGTAGAATCTTGAGATCAGAGTGAGTCAGCCACCACGGAGGCTGACCAGATGGCCTCCAGGATCGTTTAATGGAAATAATGTGCCTTGTAATGTAATACATCTGCCTATCATTCCACAACTTAATTCCTACGCTGGCATTACATTCAATTGGTGGACCATGCGTTCCTCATAATCGTGTTTACGCAAATTTCTTGCGTCGGCTGCCAAATTCCTACTGCTCTCAACTGAATTAGTAAAATGTGTTTCTTGATTGCGTTGGATTTAAATTTCTCACAGGCCTGGGAATTAACTGGAAGTTCTTTTCTTTTTAAAATAATGATCAATTATAAAGAGACATATCCAGTAAAGCCCGTTCAGAAAATTGTTCAACGCATCATAGAAAAAGTTGATTAATGTTCCCACAAGTATTAAGAAAGACATGCAGTAGAGCCCCTGTAGTACATGGTGGTAATTTAATTACCAAGTCTCTCGGCCATAAAGTTATGGGACATGCAGCGTGGGCTCGTGCATGCCTTAGTGCCCGTCATTCCCACGTTGTACATCGGTCAGGCTACTCCACGGACGGAAGTGTGCGGACTGGTTTCAGGCAGGTGCACTGGCCGGCTAGGGTGTTATTCTTCACCCTAGGTAATAGCGCGATCCGCGTCACGCTATTCGTCATTCTGGATGAGGAATAGTTATTCTTCACTCCCTCTATTTTGACATTAATGCACCGTATTTTTACGTTTCGTAAATTTTATCTTATTTCATACTAAAAAAGAATGTAAGAAAATATATATACTCATCGTAAAAAATATTTTATGTTACGTAAAATTAAGAATGTAAAAACATAGTGTAAAACATACATAATATGATTTTTTGGTCTTATAACCCATATTTTTGTTTTTATACCAAATTTTACATATTAAATCAATATACATGTAATTATTTATATTTTAAATATAATTTATTTAAGAAGCGATCATAAGATTATCTCAGGTGAATCTGAGGGTCAGATGGTTAGCCTTGTGCTGCTGCTTTTCATTTATTTGTGGGAAGCTGACACGTGGACCCTTGCGGCCGTGGCATAGTATTTTTTGTGACAAAAAAAATTCAAGATTTTTTCTTTTGCAAAATAACTGCCAGACGTCCACTTTGCCGTCCAATCACTGACAGCGGCCCCATGCCATGTTGGCGTGCCTAATCAGCACTCTATTTATAGAAATGTGGTTTGCACCGTATATGCACGTCAAAGCCAAGTTGTGGCACCAGTTCAATGTATGCCAGAAGTTTTAGCACTAAACTAACTTTTCGCGCCAAGTTGTGACACCGGTGGAGTAATTGACTCCATCAAAAAACATCATGCTTGCTCCTAGACATTGGTCCATCAGCCCACAACTTGATAAAATAGCAGCTCCACAGCCCTTGATGCTTCCAGGATATATCATATCAATAAAAGTTATAATTTTAGAGCTCATCATCAAGCCAAGTTGGCAGTGAAGATTCAGAATGCATCTTTTAGCTACAGGTGTTTAAATTCAGGCATAGGTACATGCCTAAATGCAGATATAGCTGCAGTTTCATGCATCATGCAATGCAAGATTGTATATGTACGTTGTTGTTAAATGAATGAAAAACTTCTGTGTTCAAAAAAAAAGGCACAACTAGACTCTATGTGCGAGTTAAACTCAAATTTAAACTATTTTAATTGAAAACTTAGTTGGATTGTAGAATAGTGGTAGCCAATGTATGTTTGTTTGATAACCAGCATGACTGAGGGTCCCGGCATCAACGCTGGGTTGTGCCAAACTGTCTACAGCTCTACCCACACCCACAAACTTGTACAAGAACGGTGGGTCATGTTGACAGGACCTGGTGAGTGATATAATGTAATCTAAGAGAAGGTAGAAAAGGGATCCCGATCCGATATTCGAAACTAAACTGTTTACGCAACATCTAATCTGTCCAAACGCTGGCTTCATGAGTCCAGGCAGTCTACAATGCAGCTCGTCCTTGGCCCTTGGGCAGCTTCTTTGAACCAGCTGTGCGGACAAATAAAAGGGGAAACGTTTCGTAAGCTACAGCTCTTCGCTTCAACCAAGAAATAACATCAAGTTCCACGCTTACCGTCGTCCACATCTTTTAGTTGGTAGTAGTGCGGAGCAATTTCCACCAGCCATTCGGGCTTCAGTTCCGTCACCTGCATGCACGCATTGGCCATAGCATTTCAGACGACAATCAATCCTTTCTTTTGCAGCTTGCTTAATTCTGGAGAAACTGTGCAAACCTGGCGCATGTACTCTTTTGTCGTGAGAACTAGTTCGTGGTATATTACCCAACGAGGAAGTAGCTGCATATACGAGGCAAATATAAAAAATGTCAGAAAAAGAACTTGGACAAGACTACTACTATGGATGATGGAATGTCCAGGATGTAAAAATAAATACGACAACTCAACATGCCTGTGCTAATCCTGAACTAGGGTGGATAAAGACCGTCTGAGGGTTCTTGACAGTTCTATATGAACCATTCTTCTGCAACCGTGCAGAATGGTGGAAGAAACCTGCAACCCACAAGTACCCACTTATCAGATTTATCCATCTCAGGCAACTTGCACAAATAAAGCAACTGAATCATCAGTATACGTACCGGATGTTATAGCCTTTTTAATAGCATCCAAGTCACTGGCATTTGAACAGACCTCAATCTCAACTCTCTCCATAAGTCCCTCCAGTTGATCTCGAATGTCTCTTGCTCTCTTCATGCTGCGGACCTGATTTATGCACCGACAGTTTTATCACATAAACTTTGCAGAAACAGTGATCACAGATTACAGTAACTGCATATATAATAGTCCCTCTGTTCACTATTATAAGATGTTTTGGATATTTCAATATGGACCACATACAGACTGAAAGGAGTTAACAAACACACTAAAATGCATCTATGTACATCCGATTCAGAAAAAATTAGAACATCTTATGATAGTGAACAGAGGAGTACATAAGTAGGCTAATCATGGTCGGCGTTGGTTGGTTATTTTCTAACGACCCTGATTCAAAACCCAACATGAAATTTTAACGTCTCTATTTCTATAGTGTAAATAAAAAGATGCACCGGGCCTCTGTTTTCAAGGCGTCCCTAAGGTGTCGCCTAGGCGACGCTTAGGCGTCAGGGCGCCCTGCGAGGGCAAGGCGTCCACCTCGCCTTAGGTGGGTGTCTAAGGTGTCCGCCTTAAGCTATAAGGCGTCCAAGGCGTCTGCCTAGGCGTCCGAGGCGTTGCCTTAGTCCATTTTGGACGCCTTAGCTTGCCAGGCAGGCAGGGGAGCTGTTTTAGGCGGGAAACAGAGTTTTGGCGGGAAACTGGAATCATGTTGGCGCCAACAGGTAAGAGGGGAGAAAGAGAGAGAGAGAAACAGCCCCCAATCCACACACTCCTCCCCCTCCTTCTCTTCAGTGGCTCCTCTCCAGCAGATCTGGTTCCTCCTCTCCAGCAGCTCCTCCCCCTCCTCTCCAACGGTTCCTCCTCTCCAGCAGCTCCTCCTCTTCCTCCTGTCCAGCAGGTCCTCCTCCTCTTCCTCCTGTCCAGCAGCTCCTCCTCATCCTCCTGTCCAGCAGCTCCTCCTCCTCTGCAGTACAGCAACAACAAGCAAGAGCAACAGTATGCCCAATGCGGAGGGGGAGGATTCAGACTACGTTGAGGATGATGATGATGTGAGCAATGACGATCAAGAGCCAACTAATGTTGACCAAGATGGTGAAGACAACACCAATGCCAATGAGTTTGATGATGATGACTTTTGATTGAGACTTTGAGAGTGGAGAGACATGAGAGAGCTGAGCTGGCCACCTTTATCCCTTTTGCTATGCTGGAATTATCTATTATTCTGTTTGTCTTATGTGGACTACTGGACTTGTGTCATTTGAATTGGTTAATGGTTATGTAATATGCCATGCATTGCAGATTGCAGTTGCACTCATACTTGCTATCTTTCTTTCCACTTTTGTTCGCTGCCTCACTTTTATTTCTATTTTTTGTGGAATGTGCACTGGTAAGTGATACATTATTCTAACATATTTGTTCATGACTTCATGTTGATGCAGAATTCTGTTGGGGAGAAAAGCAAGTGCAAAGAGGATGGGGGCTCTACAACAATCAGTTGCAAGGTGTGTATGGCTGTATGCCTAGTTGCTTAATGCCTACCAAATTCTACTTAATTCTGTTGCTTGCAAGTCTCTAAGGCGTCGCCTCGCCTTATGCCTCAGCGCTTAGGCAGTGAGGCGCCCCCCCAGCGCCTCGCCTCGCCTTACCGCCTTAAAAACATAGCACCGGGCATGTACAAAAATAGAGTATTAATTAAAAATGTCATGTTCATTAACCCTTTATGCTATGTGCCCCCTATGCTAGAAGCTACAGCACCGACTGGATGAAATAGCATATGTTAGTATCTTCAACAGTCCATTAAAAGCGTCATGATGCTCATGCACATCAATGTTCTATACAACATGTAATATTGTCTCTGCAATTCCAATGCAATTTCTTGCATTTCCTCTACGCATGAGATTCATCGTCAATACTTGAGGCCATAAATTAGATTGGCACAGGCATTCTCATTCAGCCCTACAATAGATACTAAAAAAGCTATTGGCCAGAGCAAGTGCTACGCACACAATCAGTAACATAGGAAGTTACAAAACCTGACAAAATCTAGAGGAACGCAATATATCTTTAAAATAAGAGAATATAATATCTTACGCTGGATCATCAGGATGCATGTTACAAATTATAGACCAATAACATACCTGGATATAATTTTCATAACACCATTGAGTCGAGAAGTCTGTTTCTCTCCATGAGTTATAGACCTGAAATGATCTTGAAGAAATTAGCCCTTTACAGTTCAAATCTAATAAACATTATGAATTCTGATAAATTACAGGGACAAAAAATAATACATTGAGTAATGCTATGTGGTCCCCAACGTTCCCAGTGTGGAAGTTCAACCTTGCATTATCTGCATGAACCTGTTTGTCCTTCGGACGGTAGAATATAGAATTGCCGATCGACAGCATTGACGCAATGGACATGACCTCATCAGAACACTTATATTTCTCTGAAGCTACTATCATCTTTGACAGCATAGGATCTAGTGGAAACTCTGCCATTCGTCTTCCAGTCTTGGTCAACTCTCCACGACTGTTGAGTGCACTAAGAGCAAAAAGTTGTTCCAGGGCCTTCAACAAGGCCTCTGAAGGAGGTGGGTCCATAAAATCAAAATTAACCAAGTCATGAATACCAAGACTCTTAAGTGTAAGAACAACATTTGCAAGGTTGGTTCTTTGTATCTCTGGAACAGTATTGTCCTCAAGATCATGCATGTAGTTATAACTTGTGTACAGACGGAAACATTTTCCTGGTCCTGTCCGTCCAGATCTTCCTGCCCTCTGGTTTGCTGATGCCTTTGAGATGGGATTGATAAGCAGGGATTCCATCCCTGTACGAGGGTTATATGACTTGATCTTGCAAAAACCTGGGTCAATAACATATTTTATACCATCAATGGTTAATGAAGTCTCTGCTATATTAGTGGCCAGGACCACTTTCCGAGAACCCTCAGGGGTTGTCTCAAAGATCTTTGCTTGAAGTTCAGTAGGCAGATTTGCATAAATAGGGCATATATTTAGCTCTGGAATCTTTGTGCCTAAACCCCTTGTTTTGTGTTTCAGGATCTCATCAACAGTTTCAATTTCTTCTTGTCCTGTAAGGAACACTAGGATATCACCAGGGGGCTGTGTCACATGTATCTGTAAAATAGTGACAATGGCAGCATCAATGTAATCTGCTTCTGGAGCTTTTGTATAATGTACTTCAACAGGGTATCGCCTCCCAGGAATCTTGAAAATAGGAGCTGAATCAAAGTAGTCGCTAAATTTTTCTGCGTCAAGGGTTGCACTTGAAATGAGCAACTTCAGGTCTGGACGAAACCTAGCAATGTCCTGCAGGAAGAGTATTACGTATATGAGGAATTGAGTGGGTGTCTACAAGTCTGGTGAAGAGCATACCAAAATGATACAAGCCAGCTGACCTTAACCAAACCAAACAAGATATCAGTAGACAGCGTGCGCTCATGAGCCTCATCAACCATGACAACACTGAACCAAAAATAAACAGATATAAGCGGTGCGTTCAGGGGGATTGGATCTTTTGCCCCACTTTACATGGGGTTTGATAATGTGCCCCATCATTGTCTCAATGGCAAGTGGCCCCGGCCCCACCCGGCAGCCTCTAGGGGGGGCAAAAGATCCAATTTCTCAGTGCGTTCAATAGTATACTACAACTCATTCAAGGAAAATGATTTGCCAACAATTACCTATAGCCAGCCAAATCTGGTTCTCCAAGAAACTCCCTCAAAAGCATTCCATCAGTCATGTATTTAATCATTGTTTTCTCTGAGGTACAATCCTCAAACCTTATGGAGTAACCAACCTGTAGGGTCGCACTAAACATGGTTATAATCATACAATTTCATATAATGTTATGGAAGATCACATAAGCACATTCCAGAATTTGATATTATTATAAAGTTATTGTTATGAAAAGAACTAACCTCGTGTCCCAATTTAACACCCATCTCTTGAGACACCCTAGCTGCAACGCTCATGGCTGCCACTCGACGAGGTTGTGTACAAGCAACCTGCAAATTTAAAAAATTACCATGAATTTTGATAGAACTCATAAATTCATTGTAACTACATCATTAAGGCCAAACATAATCACACTTCATAGAGCAAAACCATTAATGTGTAACAAAAAAAGAAATTGCAGATTTTTTCATGACGCATTAGACCAAAAAAACCAACTATTCCTATAAGCCATGTATATGCATTAACAGGCAGGAATAGTAATAGCAATAGCAATAGCAATAGCAATACTAATAGTAGAAAGATAAATGCTGCATGTCATACCTTTCCTCTTGCTGTATATCCAGCTTCATGAAGATATTGAGGTATTTGCGTCGTTTTACCAGAGCCGGTTTCTCCCACTATGACAATAACCTACAAGCACCAAATGCCCACAAAATCAACACAACAACAAATGGACATAATTAGATCATGTCCTAGCACATAAGTTATAAAGAGAAGCGGGTATTTCTTTTAGTAAATATAAGTTCAAATTTGGGGAATTGTGGAAGGGCACTGAGCAAAACATGACTAGTGTTTGCTGAATCCTAGCACATAAGTGTTCCACAGTGAACACTAACATCACAAACCTGATATTCATCAACAGCCTTGAGCAGTTCATCTCTGAATTTGTAGATTGGAAGGGTTTTCCGCTCATCCTAGTTCAAAAAGGAAGTCAGTTCAAAGGCAAAAGTAACTGTTAGGGACTATAATTGTGATTCAACTATTATGAAGAGCATGAGCAGGTACATGTGTTTGCAACAAATAGGTTGATAATCTACTCACACACCTGGAGCTCCCTTTTTAGAATATCTTTTGCATCGATGGTCTCTTGGTCTGAATCATCTTCAAACTATAAAATGAGAAAGTTCAGTAAAAGAGTATCTTAAAGCATTTAAATTAGGAGAGTAAATAAAGTATTTAATCGATTACCTGTGTTCCTTCTATGACCGATGATTTAACAAAATCAATTTGATCATCAAATACAAACCTATGAAGTTGAAAAAGTAATATGAGTACAAAACAACTGTTCAACAACGGTGTGGTCAAGGTTATACAAAATTCAACTTTCCAACAAAGGTGCAATCAAAGGCTATAGAGAATTCATTAGTGTATGCAATCAGAACAATCCAGTTATTATACCTTATTAAGTTTCAGTATTACAGCATGTTTGAACGAGGGGTACTTTTGTGTGAGCTTCAGTATTTAGTTCAAGTTTGAACTAACTACCAAAGCTCCCTAAAGAAATACATCCACCTTACAGGGATCTTTTTATACGAAACAAATTTCTGGCTAGACAATCCTCAGCAAGTGACATGCAGTTGACTGCTGATTAATTACATGGCTTGTCACAACTCTAACTAGAAAAATGGACTCTTAGAAACAGCAGAGTGAACTTTGCTGATGAACAATTCATAGAAATAATAATGAAAACTACTGGTAATCATTACAAGACAGCAGAGAAGTAAACTTTGCTGATGAACCATTCATAAGAAGAACAAAGAAGTTACTGGTATTCATTAGAAGACCGATTTCTGTCTTTCGATCCGAATTCCAGTTTAGACTTTCCTGAAACAAGTCAATCAATTGTTAAATATACAACAAAGAGCAGAAATATGGTATCATAAAGACAGTCGCAATACCAATTTCCAGTGGATAATCCAAGTAAATGACATTACCTATTTGATGTTCTTCCCATGCTTCCTGTTCAGCAAAAGGATTCATTTTATCTTTGCCCTCAGGATCTCTGCTTGTCAAGCAAATGCAAAAATCAACATATTAAAACAAGTTCAGAGGAAGTTACATAGTCTCATACTGCCATACAGGACTCATAGATACATACTTGTATCGCTGCATTGCTACCGAGAATCTCTTTTCTTGATTAACACCTTCACCCATGTCATAAGCTTCAGGCATTTTGTACTGAAAATCACGTGATTGATGAACTGAAGACATTGGCATCAAGAGATAACAGTGTCATCATTACTCTGCAATATTCTCAAGGGGGGGAACATACCTCAGCAACATCATCTGCACTCTCAACATGATCCTTAACAAGATCATAAATCTTCTTCTTGTATCTGCACACACAAACTGTTAAATGCCCAGGTTTATTTGAAATGCACTGCATAAAAGCCTATGTGTACATGCATCTAGCTAAAAGAGAAAATCTGTAGCATAACTATATCTACATGTCCTCACTCCTTGGTACAAAGTTATCAGTAGAGAAGCACTTTATGGGACTCAGTTACAATAAGCACCTGAAGTCATTTTCTTCAGCTGGGGTCAGTTTCACACCCTGAAAAATGTATTCATGATCGAGAATTTCGTCCCTGCAGTTACCCCAAAACAGTAACAAGTTAATGTACTATGTACCAGCTCAACATATAGACAACATCATGAACAGCAATATACTTGTATAGAAGTTCTGTTGTACTGACCGAATCTCATCAATTTTTTTATCCCTTCGCTTTAGCAAGTATGCTTGCCTTGAAAAATTTCTGCACATTATTGGAAGGTAAGTTAATAGTCCAGAACTCCAGACAGATCTTTCCAATAAAACAGCTTGATTTTTCCTACATTCAACAAGATAACTCAAAGTAACAAACCACTAAATGCAAGCAAAAGACTTCTGTTGACATTTAATTGAATTTTATCGTTATATTCTATGTTCCCTTTTCCGTATGTCATCAGCTTGTGTGCAAGATAAAAGCTTAGACTATGCAAGAGAAAAATGTGGGCAGCTACAAACAACCTTTCTCAACAGGGTATAATGATCCAAAATAAGCAGCACCGTTGTCATTTGCATATATTAGCACCAAAAATATTACATGTAAATGCAATTCAATTTTCAAGGAAAAGCACAGTCCGCCTTCTATGTACACCATCAATGTATTCCAAATTTCTTTCTACAAATAACAAAAGAAATGTGTCCGACTCTCTATAAACTTCACCTATACATCACAAGGGTATTTATCCAATTTCTGCTCTGCTACTCTAGTCATAGCAGAAAACATTACTGTAATCAAGAATAAAATTGTTTCCATATACAACTTCTTCAAATGTTCAGATGTGAGTAAAGAATTTAGCACAAACCTACAGTATAACAATGAAAAACCAACAGTCCAGGGTGCTCAGTTTGACAAGCTAGCCAACAAGTTCACCCAAAGCTGAAGCTATTAGCCTCTTGAATAATAATGGTTGCTTTCTTGCTATATATACATGATGGCTGAATACGGTTGTTTTCTTGCTACTCTACTACTCTATATATACATCACGGTTGCTTTCTTCCTACTTTGTTTTCCTCAGTTTTCCTCTTGAATAATGACTTAATATGGTATTATTTAAAGTGGCCGGGTTTTTCATCAGTATCTTGGGCAAAGGGTTTTTCATCGGTATCATTGGGCAAATAAAACTAATTTCTTACATACATCAACAGAAGTAAAAGAAAATTATAATGAAAAAATACAACAACCAACTGCAACAGGAATAACCTCAGATCTGAAGTGTCATTCTTATCCAGTGCTTGTGATCTTCTGATAAGCTCCTCTGTCAACAATCTCCAACGAATAAATTACAATGATCATATTGAACAAAATTAGTAGAGTATACATGTTCAGGTAGGTATACCTTGTTCTTCCTTAGATAACTGCCGCTCCATCAACTGTAGACGGAAATCATTCAATAACATCAGCTCAAATAACTAACAAGATTTAAAAACATAGTACAACTGGAAGACATGATTTGCTGGAGTTTAGAAACATGCTCTGTGCTAGATTTACAAAGTACTCCCTCTGTCCCAAAATTCGTGTCTTAGACTTGTCTAGATACGGATGTATCTAACACTAAAACTTAACTAGATACATCCGTATTTAGACAAATCTAAGACAAGAATTTTGGGACGGAGGGAGTAGGTAGGTGATGCAAGCAAATACAACCAAAGAGGCGCTAATCCACGTATACTGGCAAGCAGATCAACTCACATATCCAAAAAAAAACATACTTCTTAGGACGTGAGTCATGGCTCACCGATCAATGACACAATTCCTTTGTAACCACTCCAAAAGATAAAATCAGCAACAAATTTCACTAGCGTAATTAACCAGCGGGCCACAATTTTAAGTTCATAGAAGTGTGGTTTTCTGAATCGATGATATGGAGAGGTGTGACTTTGTGAAAGTGTGGAAGTACTCCTTTGAAATGCAGTTACTTGACTGATAGTTTGAGAAGAAAATTCGTAGTTCCGAGAAAGTAACTAACATGTCACTACAAGCAGGTTTTCTCTCGTAGTGAATATATATAACAAGCCACAAATCATCTAAGATTCCTTTAGAACGAAATAACTGGTTTATAAAACAAAAGGTGACATCGAACACCCAAAAGGACAAGCCATTCACCAACTATATTTTTGTTTCAGCACTCCACTTCATATGAAAAACACGTGCCAGCCAGCAGAATACTTCAAAACCAACCAGGAACAGTAGGACTTGGCTATAACTTGATGTATTATTTAGTTGTTAGAGAAAAAGAGGTTCCATAAATAGGAATAAATTAAGTGATAGCAAGCACAGAAAAGAAAGGAATGTCAGCTTGCAAGACAATCACCTTTCGAGTTTTCACTGCATCTCTTTCTTTCATGTTCTTCTCTAGCTGAGCCTTTTCCTGCTGATCTCTTATAATTTCTTGTTCTTCCTACAAGGCATCACATACTATAATGGATTCAAAAGCACATTTTAATTGACCATTCCATAACTATGCATTTTTATGTACAACAAAATGAGATTCCTAGAAAGAAGGGCATACGTCCAGAGTGTCGTCGCCGTCTTCATCATCCACCTCTTCTGTTCTCCTTCGGACACTCCTCTCAGAAACATGTGCTGTTGTTTCCTGCAACACAACATTATCAGGTTGAGTCACAGCATGTGAAAGCGACACGATTAATGGGTGGCTACCACACTGTCTCACATCATCATCCTTCCCATCGTCTTGGTCTTGAGCCTTCCTCCTAAAATGCTTCCTGCTCTTAGAGGACGCACTCGCCGAGCTCGTCGTGTGGTTGTCAACCTCATCATCATCCTCATCCGCCAGCAACTTGTAAGTGCTTTGTTTCTTCACAAGCTTTGCTGCCTCCCTTTCCTGCTTCTGGTAATTCTGTGACAAGAAAGGGAAAGCATATATAGCATTAAAATCAACGAAGACAAAGCCACGGCACTGTTGTTAACACAATGGGATTTGCTCGACAGAGGAGGTGGATCAAAACTTACACTGATGCCCCTGCCCTTGCGGGGGACCTTGGCGTAGATGTCGGCGGCGAAGCTGCTTGTCTCGGCGGACGAGGAGAAGCCGTACTCCACGAGCTTCCCCACCAGATCGCCAGCAGAAGAGGAGTCCTTGGCTGACCCAAATTAGAATTAGGATCAGAGAAGAAGAAACTGAAGGAACCCCATGAGAAAGCGGAGTGAAATCGGTTGTACCTAGGCCAATGACGTAGTGCACGAGGACGCTGGTCGAGAAACCCTGGATAGACATGAGCTTGTCGGAGACCCAGTCCCTGAGCTGCTTGTCGCTCGCCATCACGGGCGGATTCAAATTCCAATACCAAAAACTGGGGACGGAGTTGAGGGGGCCGGGACGGTGGGGGAAGCGGCGACGCGC
>NC_041388.1:700549460-700551908 GCF_002162155.2 Triticum dicoccoides | reverse complement strand
GTCCGGGAACCCTAGCTTAGCGAGAGGAGTCGTGCGCCGCGCGGGAGAGAGAGAAGGAGCGGGCCAGAGCCAGACCGTTCTCCGGCTCGGTTCATTCGTCGGCTGGTTTTTCTCCCGTGACTTGGCTTGCTCCCTTTTCATGTATTTTGCTTTTTTGCTTCTTATTTTTCTTTTCTCTTTCTTTCTTTCTCCTCTATTTTCATATATGAAAAATATGGCCATCATGTATTTAAAATTGTTCTTATTTAGCGAATCAACCTGTGGTTGAGTTGGTTAGGTGGACAGTGGCAGCCGGCTCAGTCTTTCGGAGGTGCTCATAGGGGTAGGGTGTGCGTGTGTGCGTTCATAGGGGTGAGTGTATGCGCGTGTATATGAGCGCTTGTGTCTGTACTGATGCTCAAAAAAATGTTCTTATTTCGTATCTCATTTTCCTTTCGCATTTTTTATATTTGTAGTTTTTCTTCTCTGGTCCTTTTTTTTCATCTCGTAAAAAATAAAGTTAGAAAATCATTTGACCATATCTTCGCGCGCCTCTACATGTTACTCTTAGCGAGCTACATGTAGACTGTCTACAACATGAGCCTCCACTTCCTCTCTCTATATGTCCGGGCCGACAGTCCAAACTAGCCTCGGACAGGGGAGGGAATAAAAATGGCATCCAACAAGCATTTTCCCCCAAACTCAACTCATATGTCCGGACTGTCTGGCACTGCTCGAGGAAGTGTTGGTGGTCTAGGCGGAGGCGGGGCGGCATCCGACTCAAAGGGAGTGCAGCGGCGTCCGGCCTGGATGATCTGGACGACAGGGAGGTGGGACGGGTGGATTCCGGCATTATACTGTGGACAATGTGGGAGGTGGAGGAAGCGGCTGCTACTTGTGAGCTGCGTTGAGATTTCCCCCGGAGAGGAGGGAGATGCAGTACAGTAGAGATGAGTATTTTCCTCAGCGAGAGCTAAGATTTATCGAATCAATAGGAGAATCACGCAAAGTCCCGTGAACATCATCTGCACACACAAAAGCAAATACTTGCACCCAACACGGGTAAAAGGGTTGTCAGACCCCTTGAACTCGTTACTTGCAATGATCAAATCTTGTATAGGTAGATGGATAAATTACAAAACAAAGTAAAAGAAGTAAAATTGCAGCAAATGTATTTTGTCTTTTTATAATATGATTGAAGTAGACCTGGGGGTCATAGTTTTCACTAGAGGCTTTTCTCTCGAACAAATAACATACGGTGGGTCAGAAAATTACTGTTGGGAAATTGATAGAAAAGTGCATAGTTTTGACGATATCTAATGCAATGAACATGTATATAGGCATCACGTCCGGAGACAAGTAGACCGACTCCTGTCTGCATCTACTACTATTATTCCACACATCGACCGCTATCCAACATGCATCTATCGTATTAAGTTAATGAAAACAGAGTAATGCCTTAAGAAAGATGACATGATGTAGATAAAGTAATCCTAATCAATATGAATAAACCCCATCGTTTTATCCTTAATGAAAACAATACAAATATGTGCCTTGTTCTCTTTTGTCACTGGTATATAGAGCACCACGAGATTAAACCCATCAAAAAGCACATCTCCTACTGAAGATAAATCAATTAGTTGGCCAACGGACAGATTGGAGAGAAATATAAAGTTACGATAATCATGCATAATAAAGTTCAGAAAAGATTCAATTGATTCTCATGAATATTCAGATCATAAACGCAAAATTCATCGGATCCCAACAAACACATCGCAAAAAAAGATTATATCGGACAAAACTCCAAGAACAACGAAAAGAACACTACTAGGGAAAACCCTAGTAGTAGCGCGGGTTTTGATGCCATCAACAGCGCGGGTAGCCGTGCTACTACTACGATGCTACAACTAACGGTTAGTAGTAGCGCGGAAGGAACCCGCGCTACTACTATTGACTATATCAGTAGTGCTTTTATTGAACGCGCTACTATTAAATAGTTGTAGCGCTTTTCTATACCCGCGCTACTGCTATATCTTTCACAATTTTCCCTATTTCTTGCCCCGTTTCATGTTTTAGTTTATAGTTTATAAACTGTAGCTTCACATGTACCAGATAACAATCTCATTAACCACAATACCATATAGTCATGCAGTAGTCATACAATAGCATAAAGCATTATAGGTCCTCATACATAGTCAACATGCATCCTCACATGAATATACACTAGTAGAAAAGGGGGCTTTGGTCCAGGCCGGGTAAGCCCATTAGTTCCGGTTCAATCCAGAACCGGGACAAATGGGTGCATTTATCCCGGTTCGTGCGGCTAAGGCATTAGTCCCGGTTCACCTGGGCCCTTTAGTCCCGGTTCGTGTCACGAACCGGGACTAAAGGGTGCGATGCCCATTGGTCCCGGTTGGTGGCACCAACCGGTACTAAAGGTTAGACCTTAGTCCCGGTTGGTGCCACCAA
>NC_041388.1:700548123-700549107 GCF_002162155.2 Triticum dicoccoides | reverse complement strand
GCCTTTTCAGTTTTAGAAAAAACAAAAGAAAATGATGGAAATGTCAATAAAAATAAAATAAAATAAGTTTCCCATGTGATATGTGGTCTAGTTGTTGGGAAAATTTACAAATATGAATTTCGACTTTATTTACAAAATCTCTCTGGAATTTGTAAAATGGGCATAACTTTTGCATACGAACTCGGATTAAAAAGTTTTTATATGAAAAATCATCTACTCGAAAAGTTACATTCGATGGAGACCGCCTACGGCCTGTTTGCAAATTTGTAGAATCCTCAAATTCCAAAAGGAAAAAAGTTATGCTCAAATTTTAGTTTTTTTAAATTTTCAGTAAATCTGGTCAAACTATGGTCAAACTACTTATTCAAGAAGTATTAGTGTTACTAAATAATTATTCAAGAATATTAGTGTTATTAAATAATTATTTCACCTTTTTTGAATTTTGGTCAAATCTGGTCAAACTATGGTCAAACTACTTATTCAAGAAATATTAGTGTTACTAAAAAATTATTGTTTTTTAGAACAATAGTTTCAAACTCAAACAGTGAAATATGTGACTTCATGCTCAAGCTAAATTCCTGAGGGTTAATAGGATTGACATCTTACTATTGTCGGGAAAACAACAAGTGCAGACTTGGAAACGAGGGAGAATAGAACCCGGAAGTTAAGCATGCTCAGGCTGGAGTAGTGAGAGGATGGGTGACCGTTCGGGAAGTTAGATGATTTGGAATGATGAGGGGTGATTAGAGATTAAATTGAGCAGTGATGAGGGGTGATTAGAGATTAGAGGTTAAAATAATTCAGAAATTTGAAAATAAAAAAAATTCAAAGAAATATTTCAAAAAAAAAATTCAAAAAAATATCAGAAAATTTCCTTTAGTACCGGTTGGTGTTACCAACTGGGACTAAAGGCCCTTTTTCTACCAGTGATAGCATATATGATAAGCAGTATTAGCTAGGTAGTCTAACAGCCACACATATATA
>NC_041388.1:700364326-700547914 GCF_002162155.2 Triticum dicoccoides | reverse complement strand
ATTTGAAAATAAAAAAAATTCAAAGAAATATTTCAAAAAAAAAATTCAAAAAAATATCAGAAAATTTCCTTTAGTACCGGTTGGTGTTACCAACTGGGACTAAAGGTGGACCGACCACGTGGAGGGCCTTTAGTCCCGGTTCTGGAACGGGGACTAAAGGGTCAGGGCATTAGTACCGACCCTTTAGTCCCGGTTCCAGAACCGGGACTAAAGGCCCTTTTTCTACCAGTGATAGCATATATGATAAGCAGTATTAGCTAGGTAGTCTAACAGCCACACATATATAGCAATTCTACTAGGTATATATAGTCTATGTAGTTCTAGATGATATCGACGACGATCATCATCCATAAGTCTGGGGCGGTGGGTGTTCCTGATAGTAATTAGGATGGCCTATCCAACACGAAGATTCTTGCCAACGAGGAATCTCTTCCACCCAACCGAGTTTAATTGTGTGCGATCGTCCATGTCCATGCGGTAAGTACAGGTGGTGACGGAGCCCCTTGCAGTAAGGCGTAGTCCGCTGAGCCTTCTTCATCAGGCTCGATACCACAACTCACGGATAGGCTCTTTGGCAGTTTCTGAATAAGAAAAACTTATCAATTAATAAATAGCCTCACACATACTCTTGCAAATATATTTCTATTAAGTATAGATTTCTACATTATCAAAAGACACGGTACTACACATTTGTACCAAACATGAATTCTACTAATAAGTATATATGGATTATCTACACTATTAATAGTTCATTGGATTCTACGCTAATAAGCATATGATTGGACTCTACACTAAAGCATATCATCGACTAGATTCCACACAGCATATCATTGGACTCTACACTAAACATATCATCGGATAATTTGCATTTGTAACTATAACATACCATATGATGGCGATCGACCATGGTACTTGTCAGGCGGGTCACGAATGGCACCCCGACAAAGTCATCATGTGGCGGAATTATGTCCCATATGTTGCACACCTCCTCCTCTCTTAGCCTCATTCTTTGAGCTACGATGGCTTCATGAAGTGGGTCCTCATCATCTTCATCATCTTCGTCATATTCATCGTCTTCCACCAGGTTGATATAAATGATAGCCAGCTTGGGTCTTTCTGCTCTGAAGGAGAAGCTGATTAACTCACCACCAGTAAGACGCATGCGGGCGAGGAAACAGGCCCATCCATCTCTTCCAATCCATGACATATTGCGTCCTTTCTCGACCTCCATAGCGTACGCCCCCCAGGAGTCTCAAATGTCATAGTGTCTCCTATCAGCTTGTTGAATTTCAACCTCACATTGCATGGGACGATCTGTGTACAAAAAGTAAAATGACAAAATGCATTAATGCTAACACTAAAAACAAAAAATTTGTTACATTTCATATAATTTCTTACCTCCACATGACGAAAACTCGGGCTGGAAGTAGATGCCGAACAGCTTGCCAGTTGCAAGGTTGCTGGCGCACCTTGACTTGCATAGTTGACATGGTGGTGGTGGTGGTCGCGCCATTTTCCTAAAGCAATATGAGCAAAGAAAACAATAACTTAGCATGGGATGATCATCAAGCTCAACATGCAAACCAAGGTAGCAAACTAGCATCGACTATTCTAAACCCTAGATACTATCCTATATCAAAGTGTTATATATGACCGGAGGCTTATATCAACTAAAAACTATCAACTATGTCTAAATTTTTACTAATCAGTTAATCATATCAACTAAAACCTATCAACTATCATATCTCTCTCTCTTTGTCTCTCTCTCTCTCTCTAAATGTTGCATATCAACTAGCCTACTAAATGTACCATCCCAATTTTCAATTTGGATGTTATACATAGGTCATCATATGCATATTATATTTTATTTGCATTTTGGTTGTGATCCTAGAAATCTTAAGCAACTCAAGGACCCAAGGAGAGAGTTGGAGATTTCATTTATTTTCATATTTGAATTTTCTCAAATTTGAAAAGAGGATCATTTTGATTTTTATATTTCTCTCTCCAATTATTTCCAACATTTAATTTAAAAGAGAGAAGATAAAATGACTTCTTCAAAAAGAGAGGAATATTGGAGGAAAAAAATTTAAAATCAAATAAATATTTTATTTGGATTTTATTTGCTATTTTATTTGAATTAGAAAAAAATGCATTTTTAGGGCAGAAAAATGTTCACTTTGTTCTAAATATTTTATTTAGACGGTGAAAATTGTTTTTCGCATTTTTAGAATTTTTTATATTTATTAGGATTTTTATTCGGGCAAAATTTTATTAAAAAATATTTTCCCGCCCGACTGGGCCGAAGCCCGGCCGAGCAGGTTGGCCCGCTCCCGGGCCGCCGCCTTCCTCCCGCCGTGCGAGGCACAGACGCCGAGGGGAGTCCGAGTCGGACTCCGCCCCACGCCGCCCCTTCCCCAAGGCGTTGCCACCCCCCTCTTTATAAGTCGCCCACCCCGCCGCCTCCTCGCCATCCCGCCGCCCGCAGCCACCGCCGCCGCCTGCTGCTACTGCTGCGCACGCCGTCGCCGCTCGCCGTCGCCGCATGCCGCCTCACCGGAGCCCCACCTCGCCGGACTCACCGGATCTCACCGCCGCCGACCCGCCGGTTTTTTGTTGAACCGGTAAAACTGCCGAACCGCCGCCCGCTTTTTTTTCGGTTTTCATTTTAGATCGGTTTTTTCTTCGGTTCCGCTATTTATCAAACGTTCACTCGAACGTCTCCGTTAGCGAATGTATTCGCTCGTTTGTCCCTGATAGTGAACGTTCGTTCGATAGCCTTTTCTTTTTATTTTTATTTTCAGCCAGGGACCTATCCACGATTATTTTTATCGCAAATTAGCCCACGATCTTTAAACCCTCGTAACTTTTGGTTCGTTCGTCCAAATCCAGTGAAACCAACGCCAAACTCTTCGTCTCGGACCCCTCTTTCCAGTTAACCAACTTGAACATGATTTTTACAATTTAAAATTTGATTGCAAGCAGATTTAAATTCGAACTTCTTTTGATCGTAGTTTGAGTTTCGTAAATCCGTTTTGATTGATTCTTTTTGAAAATCGAAGCTCTTCAGTTGAACTTTCAATTCACCTTTTCTCTTAAGTTTTACCCTTGCATCTATTGCTTGAGTGCTTATGTATGTTATTGTTTCTTTGCGATAGAGTTTCCGGAGTGCGAAGCATGCTACTACGAGTCACTAGGGTTTTCAGATCATCAGCAAGGCAAGTAACACTTTGATCATACCCCTTTATTACCCAGTTTTATGCACTAGTTTCAAAGCCTCAAACATTGCATGAGTAGGAACTGTTTAACATGTGGGTATTGGGAAGTAGTTGTTGAGGTAGTACCTATTGCCCTTTTCATTCAAACCCTGGGAGTTACTTCTACGTTATGCTTATACTGCTATGCTATGCTTGTAGACGTGGTTTGGTTTGAGTGATTCATGACAGTGTTATTATGAACTAAGGGTTTATTTAAGGTGGCTACTTTAACACACATCTGGGTGGATTGTTTGTAGGCACCTGGGGTAATCCAGTGTTGTCCAAGGAGATCCCGGGGAATCTGTGTGATCATCCTATGCTCTGCCACCCAGGCTCAAAAGGATCATAAAGTTATTCATGCTAGAAACTTCTGTGTGCAAACACAAGCCATTATGGGCTCTGGCATAGTTGAGTATGTTGTGTGACCTCTTTCAGTGGTAAACTAGTAGATGCAGGGGATGTAGGTGGTACGGTTTACCCATCGAAAGGGTTAATGCTTCTAAAAGACCGTGTCTTGGTCATCCATTTCTCAAACATCATGTCGTGCGAGAAATCAAACGGAGGAGATCGAGTCTTGTGGGGAAAAGTGTGCAAACCTCTGCAGAGTGTACAAACTAATTATTATGTTGATCTCATCACTTTACTTAATTAACTTGTTGGGTTAATGACTATTAATTTGGGATTGAGATGGGGTTACCATTCTCAATGTTTTCAACAAACTTTGTAGTTAACTAAAATATATTCCTTTGTTGTAGGGAAAAACTAGCATTCTACAAAAATAACCATAGAGCCTCCACCAGCCAAATATGCATATAGTTATAGCTGCTACTTATTCATTGCTCTACAGTGTTATATTGCCAGCATATTCCATGTGCTGACCCGTTTCGGGATGCAAAGTATTATGGTGTAGACTTTTCAGACGAAGAGTAATGTGCGCTAGGTCGTTGTCGTGCACTCAGCTATGTCGTTGGAGTTGATGGACTCACTTTACCTTCGAAGCCTTCCGATGTTATCTTCATAGATGTCTTCAGCCATATTATTGTAATAAGTTCTCTTTTGAGATGTTCGATGTAATAAGTGTGTGATTGAATTCTGTTATAAATCCATCAAGTACGCTGTGTGTCAGCATTACCGATCCAGGGATGACACTTATGCATAGAGATTTGACCGTTTGAGGTCGGAACGCTACAAGATGGGATCAGAGCACACGTTGACAGTAGGACGCGGCCACTAAGATAAGCCTTAGGTCATTCTTCTCTACTCATTTCTGACTCTTCTCCACTTTCCACTCTATAGATGGAGGATTCAAGGAACAAGTTTGCTCAATCGGATGAAGACACCCCTTTTGGACGACACTTGAAGGAGGCCACTAGATACCTGAACATCGGAATACCAAGCTTCACCGGGACCTACACCGCCACTCTACTGGAAGAAGAGCGCTGGACCATTCGAGTACATGTTCTAGGAAGGACATTCACACCAGTTACTGAGCCCATAGAGTTTTCCTTTAATGCACCAACCTGGAGTCTAGGAAAGAGCATGGCAGCTCACATCGCCATGGGACGCATCGGTGAAGTTTACCACAAGGATCTTAAGGACACCATCTACCAGATATGTGGACGTCGAGATGAGCAATGGGAGATGATCAGCACCAGGAGGGACAAGTCCATTGCAGCCTACATCCAGGAGTTAAACCAACACATTCGTCATTAGGATAACCAGATGTGCGCCAGCATGATAGACCTGAAGAAGGTGATGACTAGGAACATGGAGCTAGAAGAGGAACTCAAGTCTACGCATGATGGATATGAAGAGGAAATTGCAATACTACTGGAGAAGAATGAAGACCTGAAGAAGAAGCTAGGAATATTCATAGGAGACCCTGCGCTAGGAGGTGACGACCACCCCGAAGACTACATCATCATCGACGACACCGACTCTGACCCCGATAGTGATGATGACTATGAAGACGAAGCTAGAGAAGATATCATGGAGTCTTCTTCCGATCAAAATTTCTAGTTGACCACCATATTATCAGTAGTATTCCCCCATGTATATAGTAGTAGTCCGAGTATTTTGTAACGGTAGTTAGATCGATTGTATGCCCTTGTTTGAATTGAGTGGTGTGATATGATTGTGTTTGTCTCATGTGCATATGGGTAGTGATTTTCTCCTTAGACCCCACTCTATTCTAATCTCTCCGTCTAAATCTATCAGATGCCTCTGAGACGTGACCCCGGATTTGTCTTCCCACCGGAGCTCACCCAGTTGATCCAGCAGCAGAATGCCTTGATGCAGTTGCTAGTCCAGAACCAAGGCAACAACAACAACAACAACAACAACCCACCGCCACCACCTCCAGTTGACAACTTAGCCCATTTTCTGAGGTTGAATCCGCCGGTGTTTTCCAGTAGCACCGAGCCGATTGTTGCTGATGACTGGCTCTGCAGGGTTGGAAGGGAGCTGACCACCGCAGGTTGCACAGATGCTGAGAAGGTGCACTTTGCCGCACATCAATTGGATGGACCTGCAGCCTCATGGTGGGAGAATTACACAACCACTTTTCCCATAGCCAATGTCACATGGGATCAGTTTCAGCAAGCTTTCCGCACGGTCCATGTCTCTACAGGAGCAATGGATATGAAGAAGCATGAGTTTCGCAACTTACGCCAGGGAAATCGTACTATGGGGCAGTACGTGGATGATTTTAGCAAGTTAGCCCGCTATGCCCTAGATGATGTGGCCACAGATGCTGCGAAGCAGGAGAAGTTTATGGAAGGGCTGAATGATGAGATGAGTATGCAGTTGGATGTGGCAACATTTACCAACTACCAGGAGTTGGTAGACATGGCCCTTATGACTGAAAGCAAACAGCAGCAGATAGAGAGCCGCAAACGGAAGTATGGACATGGAAGTACAATTCTGGAGCTCAGCAGAAGCCTCGCTTTACCCCTAACTCTGAAGGTTACACCCATAACCATGGAGGCCATACCCATAATGAAGCAAGCTCACATAATCACAGTGGGCCTAAGAATGGAAACGGGAATGGGGGGAAGCAGCAGCCAGAACCATCCCAACCCAGCAACTCCCGCCAAGAAGGACCTGTGCCACGTTACCTGTTACAAGTGCGGGAAGACTGGACATTATGCCAATGATTGCTCAGAGTTGAAGAATGGCAACGGAAATGGAAACTCCGTTAAGAAGCCCAATCCCTTCACTAGAGGTCAAGTGAACCACATCAACATGGAGGAGGTTGAAGATCAGCCCGACTCAGTGATCGGTAAGTTTTTGATTAAGTCATTTACCGCACTCGTTCTTTTTGACACTGGTGCATCGCATTCATACATATCAAGGGGATTTGTGGACAAGTTTAAGTTACCAACCTTAGTCCTTAGGTCACCCATGTTAGTAAGCTCGCCAGGAGTAGAGTATATGGCCAGCCGATGGTGTGATCGGTTACCCTTAACCATTGGTAGACACGTGTTCCCCTCAGATGTAGTAATTTTGGAGTCCTAAGGATTGTATATAATATTAGGCATGGATTGGTTATCGAAGTATGGAGGAAACATCGATTGTGCTAGTAAGTCAATTTTACTCACCACCCCGGAGGGAAAAAGGATCAAGTATGTATCCAGGCATGCGCCAAGGAGGACCCAAGTAAATTCTCTCTCGGGAGTTGTTCAGGAAGAAGTGTCTATTGTGAAGGATTACCTGGATGTATTTCCAGAGGAACTACCAGGCATGTCGCCAGATCGAGACATAAAGTTTTTGATTGAGCTGTTGCCAGGCACCAGACCAATATCGAAGAGACCGTATTGGATGCCCGCAAATGATCTAGAGGAAATTAAGAAGCAGAATAAGGAGTTATTGGAGAAAGGTTATATCTGACCAAGTTCATCACCGTGGGGAGCCCCAGTGCTCTTAGTTGAGAAGAAGGATGGATCTTTGAGAATGGTTGTTGATTACCGGGCCTTGAATGAAGTGACGATCAAGAACAAGTACCCGCTACCGATGATCAATGATCTATTTGACCAGTTGCAAGGAGCTAAAGTATTCTCCAAGATCGATCTGCGATCAGGATACCACCAGCTGAAGATCCGAGAACAGGATATACCTAAGACAGCTTTTACCACAAGGTACGGGCTATATGAGTACACGATCATGTCATTTGGACTGACTAATGCCCCTTCCTATTTTATGAGCATGATGAACAAGGTGTTCATGGAGTTTTTGGATAAGTTTGTTGTGGTGTTCATTGATGATATTTTGGTGTACTCAAAGAATGAAGAGGAACACAAGGAACACTTGCGCTTAGTTCTCGAGAAGCTCAGGGAACATCAGCTATATGCCAAGTTCAGCAAGTGTGAGTTTTGGTTGAAGGAAGTTGGATTTCTTGGACATGTTATATCAAGAGAAGGTATAGTCATTGTGTTGGGGAACGCAGTAATTTCAAAAAAAATCCTACGCACACGCAAGATCATGGTGATGCATAGCAACAAGAGGGGAGAGTATCGTCTACGTACCCTTGTAAGCCGTAAGCGGAAGCATTATGACAACGCGGTTGATGTAGTCGTACGTCTTCATGATCGACCGATCCTAGTATCGAAAGTACGACACCTCCGTGATCTGCACACGTTCGGCTCGGTGACGTCCCACGAACTCACGATCCAGCAGAGTGTCGAGGGAGAGCTTCGTCAGCACGACGGTGTGATGATGGTGATGATGATGCTACCGGAACAGGGCTTCGCCTAAGCACCGCTACGATATGACCGAGGTGGATTATGGTGGAGGGGGGCACCGCACACGGCTGGAAACAATCAACTTGTGTGTCCATGGGGTGCCCCCTTGCCCCCGTATATAAAGGAGCAAGGGAGGGAGGCCGGCCGGCCCTAGAAGGGCGCGCCAAGAGGAGGAGTCCTCCTCCTAGTGGGAGTAGGACTCCCCTTTCCTAGTCCCACTAGGAGGGGGAAGGAGTGGGAGAGGGGAAAGGCAAGGGGGGCATCGCCCCCTTCCTTGTCCTATTCGGACTCAAGGGGAGGTGGTGCGCGGTCTGCCCTGGTCGGCCCCTCTCTCTCCACTAGGGCCCATCAAGGCCCATTAGCCCCCGGGGGGTTCTGGTAACCCCTCCGGCACTCTGGTTTTCTCTGAGATCACCCGAAACCCTTCCGGTGTCCGAATATAGCCGTCCAATATATCAATCTTTATGTCTTGACCATTTCGAGACTCCTCATCATGTCCGTGATCACATCAGGGACTCTGAACCACCTTCGGTACATCAAAACACATAAACTCATAATACCGATCGTCACCGAAAGTTAAGCGTGCGGACCCTACGGGTTCGAGAACTATGTAGACATGACCGAGACTCATCTCCGGTCAATAACCAATAGCAGAACCTGGATGCTCATATTGGTTCCTACATATTCTACGAAGATCTTTATCGGTCAAACCGCATAACAACATATGTTGTTCCCTTTGTCATCGGTATGTTACTTGCCCAAGATTCGATCGTCGGTGTCTCAATACCTAGTTCAATCTCATTACCGACAAGTCTCTTTACTCATTCCATAATTCTACATCTCGTAACTAACTCATTAGCTACATTGCTTGCAAGGCTTATAGTGATGTACATTACCGAGAGGGCCCAGAGATACCTCTCCGACAATCAGAGTGACAAATCCTAATCTTGATCTATGCCAACTCAACAAACACCATCGGAGACACCTGTAGAGCACCTTTATAATCACCCAATTACGTTGTGACGTTTGGTAGAACACAAAGTGTTCCTCCAGTATTCAGAAGTTGCATGATCTCATAGTCATAGGAACATGTATAAGTTATGGAGAAAGCAATAACAACAAACTAAACGATCATTGTGCTAGGCTAATGGATGGGTCTTGTCAATCACATCATTCTCTAATGATGTGATCCCGTTAATCAAATGACAACTCATGTCTATGGTTAGGAAACATAACCATCATTGATTCAATGAGCTAGTCAAGTAGAGGCAAACTAGTGACACTCTGTTTGTCTATATATTCACACATGTACTAAGTTTCCGGTTAATACAATTCTAGCATGAATAATAAACATTTATCATGATATAAGGAAATATAAATAACAACTTTATTATTGCCTCTAGGGCATATTTCCTTCAGTATCCCACTTGCACTAGAGTCAATAATCTAGTTCACATTGTCATGTGATTTAACACCAATAGTCCACATCTTTATGTGATTAGTTCACATCTCCATATGACTAACACCCAAAGGGTTTACTAGAGTCAATACTCTAGTTCACATCGCTATGTGATTAACACCCAAAGAGTGATCATGTTTTGCTTGTGAGAGAAATTTAGTCAACGGGTCTTCCACATTCAGAGTCGTATGTATTTTGCAATTTTTCTATGTCTACAATGCTTTGCACGGAGCTACTCTAGCTAATTGCTCCCACTTTCAATATGTATCTAGATCGAGACTTAGAGTCATCCAAATCGGTGTCAAAGCTTGAATCGACGTAACTTTTTATGACGAACTCTTTGTTACCTCCATAACCGAGAAACATTTCCTTATTCCACTAAGGATATTTTTTACCGTTGTCCAGTGATCCACTCCTGGATCACTATTGTACCCTCTTGTCAAACTTATGGTGAGCTACACAATAGGTCTGGTACACAACATAGCATACTTTATAGAACCTATGACTGAGGCATAGGGAATGACTTTTCATTCTCTTTCTATTTTCTGCCGTAGTCGGGTTTTGAGTGTTTACTCAACTTCACACCTTGTAACACAAGCAAGAACTCCTTCTTTGGCTTTTCCGTTTTGAACTACTTCAAAATCTTGTCAAGGTATGTACTCATTGAAAATATATCAAGCGTCTTGATCTATCTCTATAGGTCTTGATGCTCAATATGCAAGTATCTTCATCGAGGTCTTTCTTTGAAAAACTCTTTTCAAACACTCCTTTATGCTTTCCAGAAAAATCTACATTATTTCCGATCAACAATATGTCATTCACATATACTTGTCAGAAATGCTGTAGTGCTCCCACTCACTTTCTTGTAAATACATGCTTCACTGCAAGTCTGTATAAAACCGTATGCTTTGATCACTTTATCAAAGTATATATTCCAACTCCGAGATGCTTACACCAGTCCATAGATGGATCGCTGGAGCTTGCACACTTTGTTAGCACCTTTAGGATTAACAAAACCTTCTTCTTGCATCATATACAACTCTTCTTTAAGAAATCCATTAAGGAATGCAATTTTGACATCCCTTTTCCAGATTTCATAAAATGTGGCAATTGCTAACATGATTCGGACATACTTACGCTACAAAAAAAATTACACTTCCGTAATGATACGTGTTTGTCAGAGTAGGTCACGTTTTCTGCCATGCATGTACATCCATAACAAATTTATGACAGAATCAAGATAGTCATACATGTGCTGTCGTAGAAGTGTTCCATGACATTACCAAAATTATCATCATGGAAGTGTCCACTTCCATGACGTTAAATCGCGCGTCACAGAAGTGCTTTCATCAAGTGTGACCGACACGTGGCATCCACCGTAACAAAATGCTGTTAAGCTATCGGGTCCGGTTTTGGATCCGATAACCCGTTAACAGCCCCGACCAATGGGGATTTTCCATGTGTAAAATCATCATTGGCTGGAGGAAACACGTGTCGGCTCACCGTTGGGACAGATGTCATCCACTTATTGGACCCAAAGCGCCTATGATACGTCGACATGTGGCACGGCCCAACAGAGGCCCATTCTTGTGAAAAGGCCGGCCCGTTTGACTTGGTCAAAAGGTGGCGGGCCGGCCCATGACAAGCTTGTTAACGGCATGTTCGCATATAGCCCATTTACAGCCCGCTAACCCAGGGCCCGTTTACGGCCTATATGAATTAGACCCAGTAGCGTCATCTGGGCCGTCCAATATAATTCCATCCCGTTTTAACTTCGAGCCCATGTATGGTCCATGATGTCTTTCGGCCCATATGAGGCCCTTATTACTCTCGGCCCATTAACGGCCCGTGGTAAAACTGGCCCGTAATGAACATTGTATCACTTTATACCCATTAACGGCACTTGGTGAAACTAGCCCGTAATGAACAGTGTATCACTTTATGCCCATTAACGGTCCATTATTCCGTTGGGCCGTTTCCAGCCCATGTTATCTTTCGGCCTTCTCGGGGCCCATTTATTCTTGGGCTCATTTCCACATTCATTTACTTATGGCCCGTTACTGTCATTTTCTGCTTGTGGGCCAAATTTAGCCCGTGGTTACAGTCGGCCCGTTTGTGGCCCGTTAATACGTTGGGCCGTTTTCATAGCGTCATCAAAATACAGCCCGTTATGGTCGGCCCATGAACGATTTCAACTCTAGCCCATTTTACGGCCATAATGTGGTCTGTTATTGGCCCATGTTTGGCCAACCGATCATACGGCCCGTAGAAGGCCCATTGATGATACGGCCCATAGAAGGCCCATTGTGTCTACGACCCGTATAAGGCCCCTTGCTTGTATGCCACGTAGAAGGCCCATTGTTTCTAAGGCCCGTAGGAGGCCCATGTTAACTACAACCAGTGGGCATAGTATGACATCATTCATATCACAAAACAACTGAGAACAGACAAACAGGCAATTGTAACGTTGTGTGGGCAAGTCCAGCACGAAACTAGATTACAGGTCAAGATCAAAGGAACATCACTCCTCTCTTTTAAACCTTGTAAGGTGCAATGATACGCTAAGACAATTGTGTATAAAATTGAAAAGAGTAATAGACATTGGCTGCAAACCATGCAGTTCAAGGCACAAGTCAGAGTAATATGATGCCCCCGATTCAATCATACACAATCATACACGCAAACGTGTACGATCAAGATCAAGGACTCACGGGAAGATATCACAACACAACTCTACAAATAAAAATAAGTCATACAAGCATCATATTACAAGCCAGGGGCCTCGAGGGCTCAAATACAAGAGCTCGATCATAGACGAGTCAACGGAAGCAACAATATCTGAGTACAGATATAAGTTAAACAAGTTTGCCTTAAGAAGGCTAGCACAAACTGGGATACAGATCGAAAGAGGCGCAGGCCTCCTGCCTGGGATCCTCCTAATCTACTCCTGGTTGTTGTCAGCGGCCTGCACGTAGTAGTAGGCACCTCCCGAGTAGTAGCAGTCATCATCGACAGTGGCGTCTGGCTCCTGGAATCCAATGTCTGGTCGCAGCAATCAGGTATAGGAAGGGGGAAAAGGGGGATCAAAGCAACCGTGAGTACTCATCCAAAGTACTCGCAAGTAAGGAGCTACACTACATATGTATGCATTGGTATCAAATGGAAAAGGGGTAACATATGTGGACTGAACTACAGAGTGCCGGAATAAGAGGGGGATAGCTAGTCCTATCAAAGACTACGCTTCTGGTAACCTCCATCTTGCAGCAGAAAAAGAGAGTAGATGGTAAGTTCACCAAGTAACATCGCATGTGAAAGGACATGCGGTGCCCCCATGTGTGGTTTTGGTAATTGATGACAATCTCTATGGACTAACGGTTGCCTTGAATTATATTTGAAGCATTTTTCCATAGAATTGTCTTGAAGTCCATGTGTTGGTTTCAAGGAGTTTATGAGATGGACAAAGTGTTTTTCAAGGAATTATCCAAAGATTGGTCATGTGTGAGTTGAGCTTATTGCAAGCATGTCTTAAAGAAGAAGATTGTGTGATCATTCATGTTTACCTTCAAGACATCATCCAAATGAAGAGAGTTGGAAAGATTCAATGTTGATCAAGACTAAGTCAAGACTGAATCAAGTTGATCAACTCACAAAGCATAGAAGAAGTACCGAGAGGGATCAAGTGATCCCATGGTATGGTAAGCATTGTCCATTACGCTTTGTGTACTAACCCATGGTCTATGTGAGAGTTCTTTGTGTGGGGAACATTGCAGAAAACAAAAATTTTCCTACGGTTTCACCAAGATCCATCTAGCAGTTCATCTAGCAATGAGTGATCGGATTGCATCTACATACCTTTGTAGATCACGCGCGGAAGCGTTCAAAGAACAAGGATGAGGAAGGCGTACTCAACGTGATCCAAATCACCGGAGATCCTAGCGCCGAACGGACGGCACCTCCGTGTTCAACACACGTACGGTCAGCGTAATGTCTCCTCCTTCTTGATCCAGCAAGGGGGGAGGAGAGGTTGAGTAAGATGGCTCCAGCAGCAGCACGACGGCGTGGTGGTGATGGAGCTGCAGTACTCCGGCAGGGCTTCGCCAAGCTCTATGGAGGAGGAGGATGTGTTGGAGAGGGAGAGGGAGGCACCAAAGGCGTGGTGTGAGAGGCCCTCCTTCCCCCACTATATATAGGGAGCCTAGGTGGGGGGCACCGGCCCTAGGAGATGCAATCTCCTAGGGGGGCGGCGGCCAAGGGAGGAATCCCTCCTCCCCAAGGCACCTAGGAGGTGCCTTCCCCCTTTAGGACTCTTCCTTCCCTTATCTCTTGGCACATGGGCCCCTTGGGGCTGGTGCCCTTGGCCCATATAGGCCAAGGCGCACACCCCTACAGCCCATGTGGCCCCGCGGGGCAGGTGGCCCCACCCAGTGGACCCCCGGGACCCTTCCGGTGGTCCCGGTACAATACAGGTGACCCCGAAACTTGTCCCGATGGCCGAAATAGCACTTCCTATATATAATTCTTTACCTCCGGACCATTCCGGAACTCCTCGTGACGTCCGGGATCTCATCCGGGACTCCAAACAACATTCGGGTTACTGCATATACATATCCCTACAACCCTAGTGCCACCGAACCTTAAGTGTGTAGACCCTACGGGTTCGGGAGACATGTAGACATGACCGAGATCGCTCTCCGGTCAATAACCAACAGCGGGATCTGGATACCCATGTTGGCTCCCACATGCTCCTCGATGATCTCATCGGATGAAGCACGATGTCGAGGATTCAAGCAACCCCGTATACAATTCCCTTTGTCAATCGGTATGTTACTTGCCTGAGATTCGATCTCCGGTATCCCAATTGTTGGAAATATGCCCTAGAGGCAATAATAAAAGCATTATTATTATATTTCCTTGTTCATGATAATTGTCTTTATTCATGCTATAATTGTGTTATCCGGAAATCGTAATACATGTGTGAATAACAGACATCAACATGTCCCTAGTGAGCCTCTAGTTGACTAGCTCGTTGATCAACAGATAGTCATGGTTTCCTGACTATGGACAATGGATGTCATTGATAACGAGATCACATCATTAGGAGAATGATGTGATGGACAAGACCCAATCCTAAACATAGCACAAGATCGTATAGTTCGTTTGCTAGAGTTTTCCAATGTCAAGTATCTTTTCCTTAGACCATGAGATCGTGTAACTCCCGGATACCGTAGGAGTGCTTTGGGTATGCCAAACGTCACAACGTAACTGGGTGACTATAAAGGTAGACTACGGGTATCTCCGAAAGTGTCTGTTGGGTGACATGGATCAAGACTGGGATTTGTCACTCCGTATGACGGAGAGGTATCACTGGGCCCACTCGGTAATGCATCATCATAATGAGCTCAGAGTGACCAAGTGTCTGGTCACGGGATCATGCATTACGGTACGAGTAAAGTGACTTGCCGGTAACGAGATTGAACGAGGTATTGGGATACCGACGATCGAATCTCGGGCAAGTAACATATCGATAGACAAAGGGAATAGCTACGGGGTTGATAGAATCCTCGACATCGTGGTTCATCAGATGAGATCATAGTGGAGCATGTGGGATCCAACATGGGTATCCAGATCCCGCTGTTGGTTATTGACCGGAGAGTCGTCTCGGTCATGTCTGCTTGTCTCCCGAACCCGTAGGGTCTACACACTTAAGGTTCAGTTACGCTAGGGTTGTAGGGATATGTATATGCAGTAACCCGAATGTTGTTCGGAGTCCCGGATGAGATCCCGGACGTCACGAGGAGTTCCGGAATGGTCCGGAGGTAAAGATTTATATATGGGAAGTCCTGTTTCGGGCATCGGGACAAGTTTCGGGGTTATCGGTATTGTACCAGGACCACCGGAAGGGTCCCGGGGGTCCACCGGGTGGGTCCACCTGTCCCGGGGGGCCACATGGGCTGTAGGGGGTGCGCCTTGGCCTACATGGGCCAAGGGCACCAGCCCCACATAGGCCCATGCGCCTAGGGTTTGAGGGGGAAAGAGTCCTAGGAGGGGAAGGCACCTCCTAGGTGCCTTGGGGGGGAGGGAAACCCCCTTGGCCGCCGCACCCCCTAGGAGATTGGATCTCCTAGGGCCGGCCACCCCCCCTTGGCCCTCCTATATATAGTGGGGGAGAGGAGGGACTTCATACCTGAACGCCTTGGCCTTTGGTTGCCTCCTTCTCCCTCCCCAACACCTCCTCCACCTCCATAGTGCTTAGCGAAGCTCTGCCGGAGTACTGCAGCTTCATCAACACCACGCCGTCGTGCTGCTGCTGGTGCCATCTCCCTCAACCTCTCCTCCCTCCCTTGCTGGATCAAGAAGGAGGAGACGTGGCTGTTCCGTACGTGTGTTGAACGCGGAGGTGCCGTCCGTTCGGCGCTGGTCATCGGTGATTTGGATCACGTCGAGTACGACTACATCATCACCGTTCTTTTGAACGCTTCCGCTCGCGATCTACAAAGGTATGTAGATGCATCTAATCACTCGTTGCTAGATGAACTCCTAGATGATCTTGGTGAAACGAGTAGGAAAATTTTTGTTTTCTGCAACGTTCCCCAACAGTGGCATCATGAGCTAGGTCTATGCATAGTTCTTCTTGCGCGAGTAGAACACAATTTGTTGTGGGCGTAGATTTGTCAACTTTCTTGCCGTTACTAGTCCTTTCTTGCTTCAGCGGTATTGTGGGATGAAGCGGCCCGGACCAACCTTACACGTACGCTTACGTGAGACCGGTTCCACCGACTAACATGCACTAGTTGCATAAGGTGGCTGGCGGGTGTCTGTCTCTCCCACTTTAGTTGGAGCGGAATCGATGAACAGGGTCCTTATGAAGGGTAAATAGAAGTTGACAAATCACGTTGTGGCTTTAACGTAGGTAAGAAGACGTTCTTGCTAGAACCCTAATTCAGCCACGTAAAACTTGCAACAACAATTAGAGGACGTCTAACTTGTTTTTGCAGCAAGTGGTTTGTGATATGATATGGCCAAAGTTGTGATGGATGATGAATGATCTATATGTGATGTATGAGATGTTCATGCTATTGTAATAGGATTCACGACTTGCATGTCGATGAGTATGACAACCGGCAGGAGCCATAGGAGTTGTCTTTATTCTTTTAATGACCTGCGTGTCATCGAGAAACGCCATGTAAATTACTTTACTTTATTGCTAAACGCGTTAGCCATAGTAGTAGAAGTAATAGTTGGCGAGCAACTTCATGGAGACACGATGATGGAGATCATGATGATGGAGATCATGGTGTCAAGCCGGTGACAAGATGATCATGGAGCCCCAAGATGGAGATCAAAGGAGCTATGTGATATTGGCCATATCATGTCACGTTTATTATTTGATTGCATGTGATGTTTATCATGTTTTGCATCTTGTTTACTTAGAACGACGGTAGTAAATAAGATGATCCCTCACAATAAATTCAAGAAGTGTTCCCCCTAACTGTGCACCGGTGCGACAGTTTGCTGTTTCAAAACACCACGTGATGATCGGGTGTTTTATTCAGATGTTCACATACAACGGGTGTAAGACAGATTTACACATGCAAACACTTAGGTTGACTTGACGAGCCTAGCATGTACAGACATGGCCTCGGAGCACAGAAGACCGAAAGGTCGAGCATGAGTCGTATAGAAGATACGATCAACATGAAGATGTTCACCGATGTTGACTAGTCCGTCTCACGTGATGATCGGACACGGTCTAGTTTAACTCGGATCATGTAATACTTAGATGACTAGAGGGATGTCTAATCTAAGTGGGAGTTCACTAATAATTTGATTAGTTGAACTTAATTATCATGAACTTAGTCTAAAATATTTGCAATATGTCTTGTAGATCAAATGGCCAACGTAGTCCTCAACTTCAACGTGTTCCTAGAGAAAACTAAGCTGAAAGACGATGGCAGCAACTATACGGACTGGGTCCGGAACCTGAGGATCATCCTCATAGCTGCCAAGAAAGATTATGTCCTACAAGCACCGCTTGGTGACGCACCCGTTCTCCCTGCAGAACAAGATGTTATGAACGCTTGGCAGGCACGTTTCGATGACTACTCCCTCGTTCAGTGCGGCATGCTTTACAGCCTAGAGCCGGGGCTCCAAAAGCGTTTTGAGAGACATGGAGCATATGAGATGTTCGAAGAGCTGAAAATGGGTTTCCAAGCTCATGCCCGGGTCAAGAGATATGTAGTCTCCGACAAATTCTTCAGCTGTAAGATGGAGGAAAACAGTTCTGTCAGTGAGCACATACTCACTATGTCTGGGTTGCATAACCGCTTGACTCAGCTGGGAATTAATCTCCCGGATGATGCGGTCATTGACAGAATCCTCCAGTCGCTTCCACCAAGCTACAAGAGCTTTGTGATGAACTTCAATATGCAGGGGATGGAAAAGACCATTCCTGAAGTATTTGCTATGCTGAAATCAGCAGAGGTAGAAGTCAGGAAGGAACATCAAGTGTTGATGGTCAATAAAACCACTAAGTTCAAGAAAGGCAAGGGTAAAAAGAACTTCAAGAAGGACGGCAAGGAGGTTGCCGCGCCCGGCAAGCAAGCTGCCGGGAAGAAGCCAAAGAATGGACCCAAGCCCGAGACTGAGTGCTTTTATTGCAAGGGAAGCGGTCACTGGAAGCGGAACTGCCCTAAGTACTTAGCGGATAAGAAGGCCGGCAAAACCAAAGGTATATGTGATATACATGTAATTGATGTGTACCTTACTAGTGCCCGTAGTGGCTCCTGGGTATTTGATACCGGTGCAGTTGCTCACATTTGTAACTCAAAGCAGGGGCTGCGGAATAAGCGGAAACTGGCAAAGGACGAGGTGACGATGCGCGTCGGGAATGGTTCCAAGGTCAATGTGATCGCCGTCGGCACGCTACCTCTGCATCTCCCTTCGGGATTAGTTTTAAACCTTAATAATTGTTATTTAGTGCCATCTTTGAGCATGAACATTGTATCGGGATCTCGTTTAATTCGAGATGGCTACTCTTTTAAATTTGAGAATAATGGTTGTTCCATTTTTTTGAGAGATATGTTTTATGGTCATGCTCCTATGGTGAATAGTTTATTCTTTATGAATCTCGAACGTGATGCTACACATGTTCATAATGTGAGTACCAAAAGAAGTAAGGTTGATAATGATAGTCCCACATACTTGTGGCACTGCCGCCTTGGTCACATAGGTGTCAAACGCATGAAGAAGCTCCATGCTGATGGACTTTTAGAGTCTCTTGATTATGAATCATTTGACACGTGCGAACCATGCCTTATGGGTAAAATGACCAAGACTCCGTTCTCAGGAACAATGGAGCGAGCAACCGACTTATTGGAAATCATACATACTGATGTGTGCGGTCCGATGAGTGTTGAGGCTCGCGGTGGCTATCGTTATGTTCTCACTCTCACTGATGATTTAAGTAGGTATGGGTATATCTACTTAATGAAACACAAGTCTGAAACCTTTGAAAAGTTCAAGGAATTTCAGAGTGAGGTTGAAAATCAACGTGACAGGAAAATCAAGTTTCTACGATCAGATCGTGGAGGAGAATACTTGAGTCACGAGTTTGGGGCACACTTAAGAAAATGTGGAATAGTTTCACAACTCACGCCGCCTAGAACACCTCAGCGTAATGGTGTGTCCGAACGTCGTAATCGCACTCTGTTAGATATGGTGCGATCTATGATGTCTCTTACCGATTTACCGCTTTCTTTTTGGGGCTATGCTTTAGAGACTGCCGCATTCACTTTAAATAGGGCTCCGTCGAAATCCTTGAGACGACACCGTATGAATTATGGTTTGGGAAGAAACCTAAGCTGTCGTTTCTAAAAGTTTGGGGATGCGATGCTTATGTCAAGAAACTTCAACCTGAAAAGCTCGAACCCAAGTCGGAAAAATGCGTCTTCATAGGATACCAAAAGAAACTATTGGGTACACCTTCTACCTCAGATCCGAAGGCAAGATCTTTGTTGCCAAGAATGGGTCCTTTCTGGAGAAAGAGTTTCTCTCGAAAGAAGTAAGTGGGAGGAAAGTAGAGCTTGATGAAGTATTACCTCTTGTACCGGAAAATGGCGCAACTCAAGAAAATGTTCCTGAGGTGCCTGCACCAACTAGAGAGGAAGTTAATGAAAATGATCAAGATACTTCTGATCAAGCCCCTACTGAAATTCGAAGGTCCACAAGGACACGTTTCGCACCAGAGTGGTACGGCAACCCTGTCTTGGAAATCATGCTGTTAGACAATGGTGAACCTTCGAACTATGAAGAAGCGATGGCGGGCCCGGATTCCGACAAATGGCTGGAAGCCATGAAATCCGAGATAGGATCCATGTATGAAAACAAAGTATGGACTTTGACTGACTTGCCCGTTGAGCGGCGAGCCATAGAAAATAAATGGATCTTTAAGAGGAAGTCAGACGCGGATGGTAATGTGACCATCTATAAAGCTCGGCTTGTCGCTAAGGGTTATCGACAAGTTCAAGGGGTTGACTACGATGAGACTTTCTCACCGGTAGCGAAGCTGAAGTCCGTCCGAATCATGTTAGCAATTGCCGCATTCTATGATTACGAAATATGGCAAATGGATGTCAAAACGGCATTCCTTAATGGTTTCCTTAAGGAAGAATTGTATATGATGCAGCCGGAAGGTTTTGTCGATCCTAAGAATGCTGACAAAGTGTGCAAGCTCCAACGCTCGATTTATGGGCTGGTGCAAGCATCTCGGAGTTGGAACATTCGCTTTGATGAGATGATCAAAGCGTTTGGGTTTACACAGACTTATGGAGAAGCCTGCGTTTACAAGAAAGTGAGTGGGAGCTGTGTAGCATTTCTCATATTATATGTAGATGACATACTTTTGATGGGAAATGATATAGAACTCTTGGACAACATCAAGGCCTACTTGAATAAAAGTTTTTCAATGAAGGACCTTGGAGAAGCTGCTTATATATTAGGCATCAAAATCTATAGAGATAGATCGAGACGCCTCATAGGTCTTTCACAAAGCACATACCTTGATAAGATATTGAAGAAGTTCAATATGGATCAATCCAAGAAGGGGTTCTTGCCTGTGTTGCAAGGTATGAAATTGAGCTCAGCTCAATGTCCGACCACGGCAGAAGATATAGAAGAGATGGGCGTCATCCCCTATGCCTCAGCCATAGGTTCTATTATGTATGCCATGCTGTGTACCAGACCTGATGTAAACCTTGCCGTAAGTTTGGTAGGAAGGTACCAAAGTAATCCCGGCAAGGAACACTGGACAGCGGTCAAGAATATCCTGAAGTACCTGAAAAGGACTAAGGAAATGTTTCTCGTTTATGGAGGTGACGAAGAGCTCGTCATAAAGGGTTACGTCGACGCTAGCTTCGACACAGATCTGGATGACTCAAAGTCACAAACCGGATACGTGTATATTTTGAATGGTGGGGCAGTAAGCTGGTGCAGTTGCAAGCAAAGCGTCGTGGCGGGATCTACATGTGAAGCGGAGTACATGGCAGCCTCGGAGGCAGCACATGAAGCAATATGGGTGAAGGAGTTCATCACCGACCTAGGAGTCATACCCAATGCGTCGGGGCCGATCAAGCTCTTCTGTGACAACACTGGAGCTATTGCACTTGCCAAGGAGCCCAGGTTTCACAAGAAGACAAGGCACATCAAGCGTCGCTTCAACTCCATTCGTGAAAATGTTCAAGATGGAGACATAGAGATTTGTAAAGTACATACGGACCTGAATATAGCAGATCCGTTGACTAAACCTCTCCCTAGAGCAAAACATGATCAACACCAGAATTCTATGGGTGTTTGATTCATCACAATGTAACTAGATTATTGACTCTAGTGCAAGTGGGAGACTGTTGGAAATATGCCCTAGAGGCAATAATAAAAGCATTATTATTATATTTCCTTGTTCATGATAATTGTCTTTATTCATGCTATAATTGTGTTATCCGGAAATCGTAATACATGTGTGAATAACAGACATCAACATGTCCCTAGTGAGCCTCTAGTTGACTAGCTCGTTGATCAACAGATAGTCATGGTTTCCTGACTATGGACAATGGATGTCATTGATAACGAGATCACATCATTAGGAGAATGATGTGATGGACAAGACCCAATCCTAAACATAGCACAAGATCGTATAGTTCGTTTGCTAGAGTTTTCCAATGTCAAGTATCTTTTCCTTAGACCATGAGATCGTGTAACTCCCGGATACCGTAGGAGTGCTTTGGGTATGCCAAACGTCACAACGTAACTGGGTGACTATAAAGGTAGACTACGGGTATCTCCGAAAGTGTCTGTTGGGTGACATGGATCAAGACTGGGATTTGTCACTCCGTATGACGGAGAGGTATCACTGGGCCCACTCGGTAATGCATCATCATAATGAGCTCAGAGTGACCAAGTGTCTGGTCACGGGATCATGCATTACGGTACGAGTAAAGTGACTTGCCGGTAACGAGATTGAATGAGGTATTGGGATACCGATGATCGAATCTCGGGCAAGTAACATATCAATAGACAAAGGGAATAGCTACGGGGTTGATAGAATCCTCGACATCGTGGTTAATCCGATGAGATCATCATGGAGCATGTCGGAGCCAACATGGGTATCCAGATCCCGCTGTTGGTTATTGACCGGAGAGTCGTCTCGGTCATGTCTGCTTGTCTCCCGAACCCGTAGGGTCTACACACTTAAGGTTCAGTTACACTAGGGTTGTAGGGATATGTATATGCAGTAACCCGAATGTTGTTCGGAGTCCCGGATGAGATCCCGGACGTCACGAGGAGTTCTGGAATGGTCCGAAGGTAAAGATTTATATATGGGAAGTCCTGTTTCGGGCATCGGGACAAGTTTCGGGGTTATCGGTATTGTACCGGGACCACCGGAAGGGTCCCGGGGGTCCACCGGGTGGGTCCACCTGTCCCGGGGGGCCACATGGGCTGTAGGGGGTGCGCCTTGGCCTACATGGGCCAAGGGCACCAGCCCCACATAGGCCCATGTGCCTAGGGTTTGAGGGGGAAAGAGTCCTAGGAGGGGAAGGCACCTCCTAGCTGCCTTGGGGGGGAGGGAAACCCCCTTGGCCGCCGCACCCCCTAGGAGATTGGATCTCCTAGGGCCGGCCACCCCCCCCTTGGCCCTCCTATATATAGTGGGGGAGAGGAGGGACTTCATACCTGAACGCCTTGGCCTTTGGTTGCCTCCTTCTCCCTCCCCAACACCTCCTCCACCTCCATAGTGCTTAGCGAAGCTCTGCCGGAGTACTGCAGCTCCATCAACACCACGCCGTCGTGCTGCTGCTGGTGCCATCTCCCTCAACCTCTCCTCCCTCCCTTGCTGGATCAAGAAGGAGGAGACGTGGCTGTTCCGTACGTGTGTTGAACGCGGAGGTGCCGTCCGTTCGGCACTGGTCATCGGTGATTTGGATCACGTCGAGTACGACTACATCATCACCGTTCTTTTGAACGCTTCCGCTCGCGATCTACAAAGGTATGTAGATGCATCTAATCACTCGTTGCTAGATGAACTCCTAGATGATCTTGGTGAAACGAGTAGGAAAATTTTTGTTTTCTGCAACGTTCCCCAACACCAATACCTTGTTCAATCTCGTTACCGGCAAGTCACTTTACTCGTACCGTAATGCATGATCCCGTGACCAGACACTTGGTCACTTTGAGCTCATATAGATGATGTATTACTGAGTGGGCCCAGTGATACCTCTCCGTCATACGGAGTGACAAATCCCAGTCTTGATCCGTGTCAACCCAACAGACACTTTCGGAGATACCCGTAGTATACCTTTATAGTCACCCAGTTACATTGTGACGTTTGGTACACCCAAAGCACTCCTACGGTATCCGGGAGTTACACGATCTCATGGTCTAAGGAAAAGATACTTGACATTGGAAAACCCTAGCAAACGAACTATACGATCTTGTGCTATGTTTAGGATTGGGTCTTGTCCATCACATCATTCTCCTAATGATGTGATCTCGTTATCAATGACATCCAATGTCCATAGTCAGGAAACCATGACTATTTGTTGATCAACGAGCTAGTCAACTAGAGGCTTACTAGGGACATGTTGGTGTCTATTATTCACACATGTATTACAATTTCCGGATAACACAATTATAGCATGAATAAAGACAATTATCACGAACAAGGAAATATAATAATAATCCTTTTATTATTGCCTCTAGGGCATATTTCCAACAGTCTCCCACTTGCACTAGAGTCAATAATCTAGTTACATTGTGATGAATCGAACACCCATGGAATTCTGGTGTTGATCATGTTTTGCTCTAGGGAGAGGTTTAGTCAACGGATCTGCTACATTCAGGTCCGTATGTACTTTACAAATATCTATGTCTCCATTTTGAACATTTTCATGAATGGAGTTGAAGCGACGCTTGATGTGCCTGGTCTTCTTGTGAAACCTGGGCTCCTTGGCAAGTGCAATAGCTCTAGTGTTGTCACAGAAGAGTTTGATTGGCCCTGACGCATTGGGTATGACTCCTAGGTCGGTGATGAACTCCTTCACCCAAATTGCTTCATGTGCTGCCTCCGAGGCTGCCATGTACTCCGCTTCACATGTAGATCCCGCCACGACGCTCTGCTTGCAACTGCACCAGCTTACTGCCCCACCATTCAAAATATACACGTATCCGGTTTGTGACTTTGAGTCATCCAGATCTGTGTCGAAGCTAGCGTCGACGTAACCCTTTACGACGAGCTCTTCGTCACCTCCATAGACGAGAAACATTTCCTTAGTCCTTTTTAGGTACTTCAGGATATTCTTGACCGCTGTCCAGTGTTCCTTGCCGGGATTACTTTGGTACCTACCTACGAAACTTACGGCAAGGTTTACATCAGGTCTGGTACACAGCATAGCATACATAATAGAACCTATGGCTGAGGCATAGGGGATGACACTCATCTCTTCTATATCTTCTGCCATGGTCGGACATTGAGCTGAGCTCAATTTCACACCTTGTAACACAGGCAAGAACCCCTTCTTAGACTGATCCATATTGAATTTCTTCAATATCTTATCAAGGTATGTGCTTTGTGAAAGACCTATGAGGCGTCTTGATCTATCTCTATAGATCTTGATGCCTAATATATAAGCAGCTTCTCCAAGGTCCTTCATTGAAAAACTCTTATTCAAGTAGGCCTTAATGCCGTCCAAGAGTTCTATATCATTTCCCATCAAAAGTATGTCATCTACATATAATATGAGAAATGCTACAGAGCTCCCACTCACTTTCTTGTAAACACAGGCTTCTCCATAAGTCTGCGTAAACCCAAACGCTTTTATCATCTCATCAAAGCGAATGTTCCAACTCCGAGATGCTTGCACCAGCCCATAAATCGAGCGTTGGAGCTTGCACACCTTGTCAGCATTCTTAGGATCGACAAAACCTTCCGGCTGCATCATATACAATTCTTCCTTAAGGAAACCATTAAGGAATGCCGTTTTGACGTCCGTTTGCCATATCTCATAATCATAGACTGCGGCAATTGCTAACATGATTCGGACGGACTTTAGCTTCGCTACCGGTGAGAAAGTCTCATCGTAGTCAACCCCTTGAACTTGTCGATAACCCTTAGCGACAAGCCGAGCTTTATAGATGGTCACATTACCATCCGCGTATGTCTTCTTCTTAAAGATCCATTTATTTTCTATGGCTCGCGGCTCAACAGGCAAGTCAGTCAAAGTCCATACTTCGTTTTCATACATGGATCCTATCTCGGATTTCATGGCTTCTAGCCATTTGTCGGAATCCGGGCCCGCCATCGCTTCTTCATAGTTCGAAGGTTCACCGTTGTCTAACAACATGATTTCCAAGACAGGGTTGCCGTACCACTCTGGTGCGGAACGTGTCCTTGTGGACCTACGAAGTTCAGTAGCAACTTGATCTGAAGTTTCATGATCATCATCATTAACTTCCTCTCTAGTCGGTGCAGGCACCTCAGGAACATTTTCTTGAGTTGCACCATTTTCCGGTTCAAGAGGTAATACTTCATCAAGTTCTACTTTCCTCCCACTTACTTCTTTCGAGAGAAACTCTTTCTCTAGAAAGGATCCATTCTTGGCAAAAAAGATCTTGCCTTTGGATCTGAGGTAGAAGGTATACCCAATAGTTTCTTTAGGGTATCCTATGAAGACGCATTTTTCCGACTTGGGTACGAGCTTTTCAGGTTGAAGTTTCTTGACATAAGCATCGCATCCCTAAACTTTTAGAAACGACAGCTTAGGTTTCTTCCCAAACCATAATTCATACGGTGTCGTCTCAACGGATTTCGACGGAGCCCTATTTAAAGTGAATGCGGCAGTCTCTAAAGCATAGCCCCAAAAAGATAGCGATAAATCGGTAAGAGACATCATAGATCGCACCATATCTAATAGAGTGCGATTATGACGTTCGGACACACCATTACGCTGAGGTGTTCCAGGCGGCGTGAGTTGTGAAACTATTCCACATTTTCTTAAGTGTGTGCCAAACTCGTGACTCTAGTATTCTCCTCCATGATCTGATCGCAGGAACTTGATTTTCCTGTCACGTTGATTCTCAACCTCACTCTGAAATTCCTTGAACTTTTCAAAGGTCTCAGACTTGTGTTTCATTAAGTAGACATACCCATATATACTCAAGTCATCAGTGAGGGTGAGAACATAACGATAGCCACCGCGAGCCTCAACACTCATTGGACCGCACACATCAGTATGTATGATTTCCAATAAGTTGGTTGCTCGCTCCATTGTTCCTGAGAACGGAGTCTTGGTCATTTTACCCATGAGGCATGGTTCGCATGTGTCAAATGATTCGTAATCAAGAGACTCTAAAAGTCCATCAGCATGGAGCTTCTTCATGCGTTTGACACCTATGTGACCAAGGCGGCAGTGCCACAAGTATGTGGGACTATCATTATCAATCTTACATCTTTTGGTACTCACACTATGAACATGTGTAGCATTACACTCGAGATTCATTAAGAATAAACCATTCACCATCGGAGCATGACCATGAAACATATCTCTCATATAAATAGAACAACCATTATTCTCGGATTTAAATGAGTAGCCATCTCGTATTAAACGAGATCCTGATACAATGTTCATGCTCAAACTTGGCACTAAATAACAATTATTGAGGTTCAAAACTAATCCCGTAGGTAAATGTAGAGGTAGCGTGCCGACGGCGATCACATCGACCTTGGAACCATTCCCGACGCGCATTGTCACCTCGTCCTTCGCCAGTCTCCGCTTATTCCGCAGCTCCTGCTTTGCGTTACAAATGTGAGCAACTGCACCGGTATCAAATACCCAGGAGCTACTACGAGTACTGGTAAGGTACACATCAATTACATGTATATCACATATACCTTTCGTTTTGTCGGCCTTCTTGTTTGCTAAGTATTTGGGGCAGTTCCGCTTCCAGTGACCACTTTCCTTGCAATAAAAGCACTCAGTCTCGGGCTTGGGTCCATTCTTTGGCTTCTTCCCGGCAGCTTGCTTGCCGGGCGCGGCAACTCCCTTGCCGTCCTTCTTGAAGGTTTTCTTACCCTTGCCTTTCTTGAACTTAGTGGTTTTATTCACCATCAACACTTGATGTTCCTTTTTGACTTCTACCTCTGCTGATTTCAGCATTGCAAATACTTCAGGAATGGTCTTTTCCATCCCCTGCATATTGAAGTTCATCACAAAGCTCTTGTAGCTCGGTGGAAGCGACTGAAGGATTCTGTCAATGACTGCGTCATCCGAGAGATTAATTCCCAGCTGAGTCAAGCGGTTATGCAACCCAGACATAGTGAGTATGTGCTCACTGATAGAACTGTTTTTCTCCATCTTACAGCTGAAGAACTTGTCGGAGACTTCATATCTCTCGACCCGGGCATGAGCTTGAAAAACCATTTTCATCTCTTCAAACATCTCATATGCTCTGTGTCTCTCAAAAGGCTTTTGGAGCCCCGGCTCTAAGCTGTAAAGCATGCCGCACTGAACGAGGGAGTAGTCATCGGTACGTGCCTGCCAAGCGTTCATAACGTCTTGTTCTGCAGGGAGAACAGGTGCGTCACCTAGCGGTGCTTGTAGGACATAATCTTTCTTGGCAGCTATGAGGATGATCCTCAGGTTCCGGACCCAGTCCGTGTAGTTGCTGCCATCGTCTTTCAACTTGGTTTTCTCTAGGAACGCGTTGAAGTTGAGGACTACATTGGCCATTTGATCTACAAGACATATTGTAAATAATTTAGACTAAGTTCATGATAATTAAGTTCATCTAATCAAATTATTCAATGAACTCCCACTTAGATAGACATCCCTCCTGTAATCTAAGTATAACATGATCCGAGTTAACTAGGTCGTGTCCGATCATCACGTGAGACGGACTAGTCAACATCGGTGAACATCTTCATGTTGATCGTATCTTCTATACGACTCATGCTCGACCTTTCGGTCTTCTGTGTTCCGAGGCCATGTCTGTACATGCTAGGCTCGTCAAGTCAACCTAAGTGTTTGCACGTGTAAATCTGTCTTACACCTGTTGTATGTGAACGTTGGAATCTATCACACCCGATCATCACGTGGTGCTTCGAAACAACGAACTGTCGCAACGGTGCACAGTTAGGGGGAACACTTTCTTGAAATTATTATGAGGGATCATCTTATTTACTACCGTCGTTCTAAGCAAACAAGATGCAAAAACATGATAAACATCACATGCAATCAAATAATAATAGTGACATGATATGGCCAATATCACATAGCTCCTTTGATCTCCATCTTGGGTCTCCATGATCATCTTGTCACCGGCATGACACCATGATCTCCATCATCGTGTCTCCATGAAGTTGCTCGCCAACTATTACTTCTACTACTATGGCTAATGCGTTTAGCAATAAAGTAAAGTAATTTACATGGCGTTTCTCAATGACACGCAGGTCATACAAAAAATAAAGACAACTCCTATGGCTCCTGCCTGTTGTCATACTCATCGACATGCAATTCGTGATTCCTATTACAATAGCATGAACATCTCATACATCACATATATATCATTCATCATTCATCACAACTTTGGCCATATCATATCACAGAACACTTGCTGCAAAAACAAGTTAGACGTCCGCTAATTGTTGTTGCAAGTTTTACGTGGCTGCAAAAGGGTTCTAGCAAGAACGTTTTCTTACCTACGTGAAAGCCACAACGTGATTTGTCAACTTCTATTTATCATTCATAAGGACCCTTTTCATCGAATCCACTCCAACTAAAGTGGGAGAGACAGACACCCGCCAGCCACCTTATGCAACTTGTGCATGTTAGTCGGTGGAACCGGTCTCACGTAAGCGTACGTGTAAGGTTGGTCCGGGCCGCTTCATCCCACAATACCGTTGAAGCAAGATAAGACTAGTAGCGGCAAGAAAGTTGACAACATCAACGCCCACAACAAATTGTGTTCTACTCGTGCAAGAGAACTACGCATAGACCTAGCTCATGATGCCACTGTGGGGAACGTTGCAGAAAACAAAAAATTTCCTACGGTTTCACCAAGATCCATCTAGGAGTTCATCTAGCAATGAGTGATCGGATTGCATCTACATATCTTTGTAGATCACGCGCGGAAGCGTTCAAAGAACGAGGATGAGGAAGGCGTACTCGACGTGATCCAAATGGACGGCACCTCCGCGTTCAACACACGTACGGTCAGCGTAACGTCTCCTCCTTCTTGGTCCAGCAAGGGGGGAGGAGAGTTTGAGGAAGATGGCTCCAGCAGCAGCACGACGGCGTGGTGGTGATGGAGCTGCAGTACTCCGGCAGGGCTTCGCCAAGCTCTATGGAGGAGGAGGATGTGTTGGAGAGGGAGAGGGAGGCACCAAAGGCGTGGTGTGAGAGGCCCTCCTTCCCCCACTATATATAGGGAGCCTAGGGGGGGCGCCGGCCCTAGGAGATGCAATCTCCTAGGGGGGCGGCGGCCAAGGGAGGAATCCCTCCTCCCCAAGGCACCTAGGAGGTGCCTTCCCCCTTTAGGACTCTTCCTTCCCTTATCTCTTGGCGCATGGGCCCCTTGGGGCTGGTGCCCTTGGTCCATATAGGCCAAGGCGCACACCCCTACAGCCCATGTGCCCCCCCGGGGCAGGTGGCCCCACCCGGTGGACCCCCGGGACCCTTCCGGTGGTCCCGGTACAATACAGGTGACCCCGAAACTTGTCCCGATGGCCGAAATAGCACTTCCTATATATAATTCTTTACCTCCGGACCATTCCAGAACTCCTCGTGACGTCCGGGATCTCATCCGGGACTCTGAACAACATTCGGGTTACTGCATATACATATCCCTACAACCCTAGTGTCACCGAACCTTAAGTGTGTAGACCCTACGGGTTCGGGAGACATGTAGACATGACCGAGATCGCTCTCCGGTCAATAACCAACAGCGGGATCTGGATACCCATGTTGGCTCCCACATGCTCCTCGATGATCTCATTGGATGAACCACGATGTCGAGGATTCAAGCAACCCCGTATATAATTCCCTTTGTCAATCGGTATGTTACTTGCCCGAGATTCGATCTCCGGTATCCCAATACCTCGTTCAATCTCGTTACCGGCAAATCACTTTACTCGTACCATAATGCATGATCCCGTGACCAGACACTTGGTCTCATAATGATGATGTATTACCGAGTGGGCCCAGTGATACCTCTCCGTCATACGGAGTGACAAATCCCAGTCTTGATCCATGTCAACCCAACAGACAATTTCGGAGATACCCGTAGTATACCTTTATAGTCACCCAGTTACGTTGTGACGTTTGGTACACCCAAAGCACTCCTACGGTATCCGGGAGTTACACGATCTCATGGTCTAAGGAAAAGATACTTGACATTGGAAAACTCTAGCAAACGAACTATACGATCTTGTGCTATGTTTAGGATTGGGTCTTGTCCATCACATCATTCTCCTAATGATGTGATCTCGTTATCAATGACATCCAATGTCCATAGTCAGGAAACCATGACTATCTGTTGATCAACGAGCTAGTCAACTAGAGGCTTACTAGGGACATGTTGGTGTCTATTATTCACACATGTATTACGATTTCCGGATAACACAATTATAGCATGAATAAAGACAATTATCACGAACAAGGAAATATAATAATAATCCTTTTATTATTGCCTCTAGGGCATATTTCCAACACTTTGTGGGGTTAGGTATGTTTCCATGGTCTTGCGTCAAGAGGAAGATCTCATACAACCCATGGAGGATGACATCAAGTGGTGATCGTTATCAAGTTTGCAGTGTGCAAGTTCAAGTGGAGCAACTCGAAGAGTGGCTCACCCATAATGGAGTATGGGGGAGCAATCAAGCTTGAAGCTTGCTGTCCATTGTGGTGTCAATGGAATTGTGAAGATGTGCCAAAGAGTGGCTCACCCATAGTGGAGTATGGGGGAGCAATCAACTAGTCTTCATCGAGCCAACACAATCAAGAAAGGTGGTCCAACTTGAGGAAGTCAAGATCGTCATCATCTAGCTCAAGTGGACTATGTGCAAGGCAAAGGTTTGCCCTTGATAGGTTTTCTATTTTACCGGTCTCATAGTGGTAGTTGGGAGACCGGGTTGTAGGATCGATTGCCATACTATCAAGCGGGGCTCTCTAGGGAGTAGCTTGATCGTATCATTCGTCGAGAGCTCAAACCATTGCATCCTTGCATCATATTTCTTGGTTCTTGTTTTGTTTCATTTGTGAGTCTTAGAGCTTATGGTCATCTTGATGACAAGCTTGAGTTCATCGAAAACGGAGTTTGCATGCATCTTCTATGATGTTTTCGGTGTTGGAGGTTTTACCGGTCTTATCCGAGGAAGGGTTCTCACCATTTTATTATGGTCCTTTTCTCATTTGCTTCTTATTGATATTTCTCTCAAGATTGTGTTAGCCCTTGTCATTAGCTTTCCATCAAACTTGGTTTCGTTGAATTCGGAGCTCGTATGCCAAAGTTCTGGCTGTTTTGATATTGCCTGTTTTACACAGAGAGGTTGTACCGCCCCATGGAGAGGTTGTACCGCTTGACCGGTACAACCGGTGTTTGGAGCGGTTGTACCACTCCAGAATTGGTCCGGAGGTTGTACCGGTCATGTACCGCTCTACCACCGGACTGGTCTCTGTTGTGGTGCGGTTGTTGGGCGGTTGTGGGCCGGTTGTACCGCTTATTGCCTGTTACCGGTTGTACCGGTGCTCATAGAGGTTGTACCGCTCCTATGTTATTTTGTACATAACGGGCAGATTCGTGGGGACCTATTTAAGGGGGTCTTCTTCCCCAATGGTTCCCCATCTCTTGAGCTCGTTTTTGCCCCCATTGTTGACCTTCTTTGAGCTTTCTAACTCTCAATCCCTCCATGGATTCTTGCTAGTTTTTGAGGGAAAAGAGAGAGGAGATCTAGATCTACATTTCCACCAATCACTTTCTCCTCTATGTGAGGGGAACCCCTTGGATCTAGATCTTGGAGTTCTTGGTGTTCTCCTTCTTGTTCTTCCTCTCATTTTCCTCCCTAGCATTAGTTGCTCCGGTGGGATTTGAGAGAGAAGGACTTGGGCACTCCGTGTGCCCTTGCCATTGCATTTGGTGCATCGGTTTGAGTTCTCCACGGTGATACGTGGAAGTGAAGTTTGAGAAGCTTATTACTCTTGGGTGTTTGGGCACCCTAGAGCTTGTTCCTCTTGGGTGCCTTGGCGCCCTAGACGGTTGGTGTTGTTCGGAGCTCAATCATTGTGGTGTAAAGCTCCGGGCAAGCGTCGGGGTCTCCAATTAGGTAGTGGAGATCGCCCCGTGCAATTTGACGGGTACCGGTGACCGCCCCCAAGGGTTGCCAAAGTGTACGGGTTCGGTGACCGCCCCCAAGGGTTGCCATTTTTATGGGTTCGGTGACCGCCCTCAAGGGTCCCTTAGTGGAATCACGGCATCTTGCATTGTGCGAGGGCGTGAGGAGATTACGGTGGCCCTAGTGGCTTCTTGGGGAGCATTGTGCCTCCACACCGCTCCATACAGAGATTAGCATCCACAAGGGTGTGAACTTCGGGATACATCATCGTCTTCGCGTGCCTCGGTTATCCCTTACCCGAGCTCTTTACTTATGCACTTTACTTTGTGATAGCCATATTGTTTCTTGTCATATATCTTGCTATCACCTAGTAGTTTATCTTGCTTAGCATAAGTTGTTGGTGCACATAGGTGAGCCTAGTTGTTGTAGGTTTTGTGCTTGACAAATTAACCGCTAGGTTTATTGCGCATTTGTTCAAGCCTAAACCGTAATTATTTTAAAACGCCTATTCACCCCCCTCTAGGCGACATCCATGATCTTTCAATTGGTATCAGAGCCTCGTCTCTCTTTGTAAGGCTTAACCGCCTAGAGAGTAAAGATGTCGACTAGGGGATTAGGATTCTCTGACACTCTTAGTTTTGATGGCACAATTTTTGATGTTTGGGTAATTCGCATGCTTAATCTCTTCAGGGTCATGGACCCAAATTTAGAGCGAATTGTAGATATGGGTTTTTGTCCTCCAAAGGATCCCCAAAGATTATCTTTAGAGGATGAGAAAAACTCTTATCTCAATGCTCAAGCTTCTAATGTGCTTTTTTGATGCTTTGAGCAATGTAGTTATATTTCAACTCATGCCGTTCCGGGATGCTCATGAGTTGTGGACAAAGCTTCAAGATAAATATGGTGTGTCCAAGATTTGTGGAGATGATTGTTCTCCCTCCACCTCTGTCCGTGTTGCCTTCTCAACTTCTTCTACTTCACCTACATGTGGGTTGCCACAAGGTAATGACATGGTGAGTAGTGGTGTACATTGCAATGATGATAGTGGGCTTATTGTTAATAATCCTTCATCACTTTCTTATTGCAATGCTTCATCTTTGGACTTTAGCACTCTGAGCACTCCAAATGTTTCACATGCTTGTGTTGATAGTTCTTGCATATCATGTAGAAATTGCTTGACTAAATCTTATGATGATATGTTTACTATGTCTTGTTGCCATGATAAAAATGCATATATTTCCTCGAATTGTTATGCTAACAATGTAGAGGAAACCCAACACTCCATGGAACAAGATGTGGTCTTGAATGGTGCTTCAAGGGATCCTACATCACCATCTATTGCATTTTGCCTTATGGCCAAGGCTTCAAAGGTATCTCCCACTTTGAATCCCAATATATCTTGTGATGATATTGATGATGGCAAGAGTGATGATGATGTTGATTATGATGAAGAGAATGATGATGTTGCCTCCTTAAAAATTAAGGGGGAAATGATTTTTAAAGCTCTTCTTAAGAATAAAATTGCTCGTTCCAACTTCATGGAAATCATGTCTATTGCAATTGAGGGCAAGAAATATATTGATGAGTTGGAATCTCGTCTTGAGGAGCATGAGGTCACCATTGATAAAATGGAAGGTCATGAGCGTGATTACGCTAATGAGATTGCGGACCTCTCTCAAGCTCTTGATCTTGACAAACCACCAAGGAATCTCTTGAGGAGACTTTTGCTCTAGAATTATCTAGAGTGAAGGAATCTCATGATAGAGCTCTTGAGGTGGCCAATCTTTTTGAAACTAAAAATGCTAAGCTTGAAGTTGCTCATGCTAGACTCCTTGAGGATTTTGAGCACCTCGAAAATGGCTCAAGGGTCATCAAGGGTGAGCTCATCAAACTCACCGAGTCTCATGATCAACTTGAAGCTTCTTATTTAAAAGAGCTTGCCAAGTTGTCCTCTCCTATTGTTGTTAATGATGATGCTTGTGCTACTAATTCTATTACTTGTGAAGCATCCATTTTGAAGGAGAACGTTGAGCTACGGGCTCAACTTGAGTTGCTATCTAGCAATTATGGGAAATTGGAAGAAAGCCATGAAAAGCTCTCAAGCTCTCATGATGATCTTATAGTATCCCATAATGTGCTAAAGATAGCTCATGAGGCCATGCTTGCTAAGGTAACATCTAGTGAGCCTCATGTGGATACTAGCACTACTTCTAGTCAAAATGCTATACTGCCATGTGCTAGTCCTTGTAATTCATCCACTCATAATATTGGTACATCTTGTGATGAATTGCTTTCCTTGCCTTGTTGCTCTAACGATGAAGCTTATACTTCCTCTAGTACTTGTGTTGAGACTAACCATGTAGAGGAAATCAAAGAGGCTCAAGGCCCAAGTCACTTCTTTGAAGAAAGACTTGGAAAAGAGTCATGAAGGGAAATCCACACTCAACAATATCTTGAGTGTGCAAAAAGCCCCCAATGACAAAGGTGGACTTGGATTCAACTCCAATAAGAAGAAGTCCAACATGATCAAGAAGAAGGGCCAAGAACAAGTCAAGAATTCGGCCAAGATTGTTTGCTTCAAGTGCAAAGTAGAAGGGCATCATGTTAGATCTTGCCCATTAAAGAAGAAGCCCATTAGTGACAAGGAACAAGGGAAGCGGCCACAAGTACACTCTCATTCTCAACCTCAAGTTGAAGAAAAGCCTCTTCCCAAGAAGACTCAAGCTTATGCTTCTCAAGTTGAGAAATCAAGTGAGAAGAAAGTGAAGAGTAGACGTTGCTACCTATGTCGCGAGAAAGGTCACCTCGCCTCTTCATGCACTAGTGGTAACTTATACAACCCAATTATTATTGATGATGTCTATTCTCTTGGGAAAGATAAGGTTGGCAATGTGGTTGCCAAGTTTGTTGGTACTCAAAGTGGTTTGAAGCAAAGAACCATTTGGGTAGCCAAGCCTATTGTGACTAACCTCTTAGGACCCAACTTGGTTGGGGACCAACAAGCTCAAACTTGATCAATAGGTGATGATGGAGGTCATTGGATAATTGTCTACATTATGAAGAATTAAGGGGACTTCATCATTCTTATTGTCTCAAGCCAAGTCAATTGAATCATCAAGATTATATCTTATATCCAATGTGCCTCCTTGCGGTAACTTGTACCTCAATTGCTTACATTGAAAGTTACTTGCCCCCTTGCATGTTTTGGTTTTGTTCCTTGCATGTGTTTGTATATGTTGTGCTTCCAACTTGATTATCTTGGGCAATCAAGTATGTGTGTGTTGGTTTGCACATCATGTACGTGCGTGTCATGCGTTGAGCCTTTTGCATCTTGTTTATTTCTTAGTTGGCTCTTGTGAGAGATTAATGGAATATCCCATTATGGGGGAGTGATGTGCTTTGTGCACTTCACAATCCTATAAAGGTGGGTACATGGGGAATACCACTTAGTATTGATATTGCAAGCTTATCTAGTCACTATGTGGTATGTCTTCTCATGAGAAATTCAAATTCTAAATAGTCCATTAATTATCTCTTGTTGGATCCTTTAATTGCCTCTTGTCTATCTTTAATTGGTATCACATTATGGAGGAGTAATATGCTATGTGTATATTACTAGCCTAGAAAATGTGTACATTTGAGATATTGTCATCTAGAGTTGATATTGTAAATTATCTTGTTCCTAGGTGGCATGTTAGCTCTACAAGTTGCAATTTGCTTGTTGTTTGGTGTGAAGATGATGTCGGATATCCTTGATATCTACCACCGGGAACTATTTCCATTTACTTCTTGTCTTTTGACAATTGGTACTCACTTTTGTGGTAGAATTTATTGATCGTCTTTACATTGGCTTGTGCCTTTATTTGCCTTTTATCTTGCCAAGGAATGTATCAACTCCATTTGTCTTCCATACCACTTGTGGATCTTGTTTATTTCTTGATCTTGTCTAGTGTTTTCTGATATAGTGAAAGTGGTGATCCCACCTTGTGCATTTTGTATTCAAATGCAAATTCTCTATAATGCACTAGTCGTGGGGGAGCTATCCTATTTTCTATAAAACACTCATCTTGCGATCCTTATCAAGCGTGTGTTGGTGGAAGGCAAGCCGTTTTCGTTTTGGTACTTTGTGCCATCATGAAGCTTTGTAGAGAGCTTGGTTTGTTTGGAACCATTCTCTCTTTTGGGGGTTTGATATCCTTTATTTAGTGGGTATCAATGGATATCTCATTCCTTGATGTATCTTTTATTGATATCCTCCAAGTGATGATTTATTCATTTGGTATCTTGTCTTCACTTGGTATTTCTTTGTCATTTGGTATCGGTTCTTGAAAGTCTTGAGCATGCATATTAACTTCGTGTAGTATCTTTGGCATGCTTTCTTTCTTTGACCCAATATATAGGGGAAACTCCACCAAGTCTCAAATTGGATGAGATGTGCATGAAATTCATTTTCGTATCTATATGCACATTTTTATGTGGAGTTTGTCCTATGTATTGTTGGTTCTCTAACTCTTTGGTCCCAATGAGTTTGGGTACCATATTGTTTGTGTTGTTGTTCTAGGAACAATTGGAGATACATTGGATGCTCGGCTCACTCACAAGGAAGGTGTTGTCATCATGTGCTTATTGGAGTCGAGCTAGGATGATCAATGAACTACTATCTACCTTCAATTGGTATCTACTACATCCTTCCAATGTTAACTCGGTAACAAGTATCTTCATATTCTTCATGCACACATTTCTTGCATCAACCTTGTGTAGGTTGTATCATGTCATGTTATTCATTCATTCTTGTGATACGTGTTCCCTTTCTCAAAGCATCCCAACAATGATCTCTTGTTGCTAGTTGTGATGTCTGATGGGTGTGTGGTAGGAATTCATTTATATTCAATAAGACCATATCTAGCCATGTGCTATGCTTCCAAGCAAATATCTTATTGGTATATGTATGACCTCCCTTTCGATATCTTGTTCCTCGTGTTGTAACTATTTCGGGTGTACATCCTTCTTTGTAGATATATATCATCATGATTTCGTCTACCTAGAATCTTATACACTTGAGATAAGTTGCATATCTAGTTGATATCCTTTCTTTCACGTCCACCTTGTCTTTCTTATGTTATTTCTTTGGTGGCTCCATGAAAGCTTTTGCCTTGAGTGCGTGTCTTCTATCATTGCATCTTGATGCACTCTTGTGTGGTGAAGATTATTTTCCTCATGCTTATCTTTACGAGGCTTTTGCCATCTTAATTGGTATCCCGCGTCTTGATGAGGCTTTCATCTTCTATCTTCACGACGGGTTGTCACAAGCATATGTTCTTTATATGCTTATTAGTAAGCTTGTGAACCCATTTGTAGTTGTGTGTGGGAATGATAGGCCTTGCACCGTGTGCCTCAGTCTTTCAAGACTTTATTGATGCTTGATGCTCATCCATACTTTAGTCTTCTCAAGTGTTTTGCCTTGACTCACACACATCATTTTGGTTGAGCCCTTTCTTAAGTTGCCTCTTTTACTTGTTGCTCAACCATGTGTTTGTTGCAAGTACTAGGTTTAGTTTCCTATATGCTCACTTGCACTTGTTGTAAGTTTCTATTGATTTTGGGGGAGCTGTGATCCTATTTTGTGCACTTTGTATCCAAATACAAAAATTCTTATGTGTGCACAAATCATGGGGAGCTTCTCTAGTTTCTTTAGAACACTCCTTTGCTCATATCATAATATCTTTATTCTTGTGGCACATAGGATGTTTGGTCTAGTTGGTTCAATTGATATCCGTTGATTACTTGCCTCATTTGGTATCTTCTGATTGCTTGTGTCTCTCTTTGTTATGTCTTTGTGGCATATCTTCCTTTAGCAATCTTGGTGCCTCAATATAGTTGGTCTTCCTCCAAGTATTACCTTTGGATATGTGTATGGCATTCCACTCTCTTGTTGAGAAATACACAACTTATGGAGGAACACAATTTATATTGGCCTTCTAAGCTTTTCGCCCATTTTGGCAATCGATGCCAATGGGGGAGAAGTTTCAGAGAGTTTTGTGGATAAGTTTAGAGAGTTTTTTCTTCTTGCTTTGGTTTTGTACTTAAGCATTTGCATCTCATACACATGCATTATTGGTTTTTGCATTACATGGTGATAAAAAAATTCCTTATATAAACTCTCTTGAAAGTGATTGTCATCAATTACCAAAATGGGGGAGATTGAAAGGACATGCGGTGCCCCCATGTGTGGTTTTGGTAATTGATGACAATCTCTATGGACTAACGGTTGCCTTGAATTATATTTGAAGCATTTGTCCATAGGATTGTCTTGAAGTCCATGTGTTGGTTTCAAGGAGTTTATGAGATGGACAAAGTGTTTTTCAAGGAATTATCCAAAGATTGGTCATGTGTGAGTTGAGCTTATTGCAAGCATGTCTTAAAGAAGAAGATTGTGTGATCATTCATGTTTACCTTCAAGACATCATCCAAATGAAGAGAGTTGGAAAGATTCAATGTTGATCAAGACTAAGTCAAGAGTGAATCAAGTTGATCAACTCACAAAGCGTAGAAGAAGTACCGAGAGGGATCAAGTGATCCCATGGTATGGTAAGCATTGTCCATTACGCTTTGTGTACTAACCCATGGTCTATGTGAGAGTTCTTTGTGGGGTTAGGTATGTTTCCATGGTCTTGCGTCAAGAGGAAGATCTCATACAACCCATGGAGGATGACATCAAGTGGTGATCGTTATCAAGTTTGCAATGTGCAAGTTCAAGTGGAGCAACTCGAAGAGTGGCTCACCCATAATGGAGTATGGGGGAGCAATCAAGCTTGAAGCTTGCCGTCCATTGTGGTGTCAATGGAATTGTGAAGATGTGCCAAAGAGTGGCTCACCCATAGTGGAGTATGGGGGAGCAATCAACTAGTCTTCATTGAGCCAACACAATCAAGAAAGGTGGTCCAACTTGAGGAAGTCAAGATCGTCATCATCTAGCTCAAGTGGACTATGTGCAAGGCAAAGGTTTGCCCTTGATAGGTTTTCTATTTTACCGGTCTCATAGTGGTAGTTGGGAGACCGGTTTGTAGGATCGATTGCCGTACTATCAAGGGGGGCTCTCTAGGGAGTAGCTTGATCGTATCATTCGTCGAGAGATCAAACCATTGCATCCTTGCATCATATTTCTTGGTTCTTGTTTTGTTTCATTTGTGAGTCTTAGATCTTATGGTCATCTTGATGACAAGCTTGAGTTCATCGAAAACGGAGTTCGCATGCATCTTCTATGATGTTTTCGGTGTTGGAGGTTTTACCGGTCTTATCCGAGGAAGGGTTCTCACCATTTTATTATGGTCCTTTTCTCATTTGCTTCTTATTGATATTTCTCTCAAGATTGTGTTAGCCCTTGTCATTAGCTTTCCATCAAACTTGGTTTCGTTGAATTCGGAGCTCGTATGCGAAAGTTCTGGCTGTTTTGATATTGCATGTTTTACACAGAGAGGTTGTACCGCCCCATGGAGAGGTTGTACCGCTTGACCGGTACAACCGGTGTTTGGAGCGGTTGTACCGCTCCAGAATTGGTCCGGAGGTTGTACCGGTCATGTACCGCTCTACCACCGGACTGGTCTCTGTTGTGGTGTGGTTGTTGGGCGGTTGTGGGCCGGTTGTACCGCTTATTGCCTGTTACCGGTTGTACCGGTGCTCATAGAGGTTGTACCGCTCCTATGTTATTCTGTACATAACGGGCAGATTCGTGGGGACCTATTTAAGGGGGTCTTCTTCCCCAATGGTCCCCATCTCTTGAGCTTGTTTTTGCCCCCATTGTTGACCTTCTTTGAGCTTGCTAACTCTCAATCCCTCCATGGATTCTTGCTAGTTTTTGAGGGAAAAGAGAGAGGAGATCTAGATCTACATTTCCACCAATCACTTTCTCCTCTATGTGAGGGGAACCCCTTGGATCTAGATCTTGGAGTTCTTGGTGTTCTCCTTCTTGTTCTTCCTCTCATTTTCCTCCCTAGCATTAGTTGCTCCGGTGGGATTTGAGAGAGAAGGACTTGGGCACTCCGTGTGCCCTTGCCATTGCATTTGGTGCATCGGTTTGAGTTCTCCACGGTGATACGTGGAAGTAAAGTTTGAGAAGCTTATTACTCTTAGGTGTTTGGGCACCCTAGAGCTTGTTCCTCTTGGGTTCCTTGGCGCCCTAGACGGTTGGTGTTGTTTGGAGCTCAATCATTATGGTGTAAAGCTCCGGGCAAGCGTCGGGGTCTCCAATTAGGTTGTGGAGATCGCCCCGAGCAATTTGACGGGTACCGGTGACCGCCCCCAAGGGTTGCCAAAGTGTACGGGTTCGGTGACCGCCCCCAAGGGTTGCCATTTGTATGGGTTCGGTGATCGCCCTCAAGGGTCCCTTAATGGAATCACGACATCTTGCATTGTGCGAGGGCGTGAGGAGATTACGGTGGCCCTAGTGGCTTCTTGGGGAGCATTGTGCCTCCACACCGCTCCAAACGGAGATTAGCATCCACAAGGGTGTGAACTTCGGGATACATCGTCGTATTCGCGTGCCTCGGTTATCTCTTACCCGAGCTCTTTACTTATGCACTTTACTTTGTGATAGCCATATTGTTTCTTGCCATATATCTTGCTATCACCTAGTAGTTTATCTTGCTTAGCATAAGTTGTTGGTGCACATAGGTGAGCCTAGTTGTTGTAGGTTTTGTGCTTGACAAATTAACCGCTAGGTTTATTTTGCATTTGTTCAAGTCTAAACTGTAATTATTTTAAAACGCCTATTCACCCCCCCTCTAGGCGACATCCACGATCTTTCAGTATGGCATAATCCTAACCGATGATCCTCCCCTCGTCGCCTGTGAGAGAACGATCACCGGTTGTATCTGGCACTTGGAAGGGTGTATTTTATTAAGTATCCGATTCTAGTTGTTATAAGGTCAAGGTACAACTCCGGGTCGTCCTGTTACCGAAGATCACGGCTATTCGAATAGATTAACTTCCCTGGAGGGGTGCACCACATTTCCCAACACGCTCAACCCCCTTTGTCCGGACACACTTGTCTGGGTCATGCTCGGCCTCGGAAGATCAACACGTCGCAGCCCTACCTAGGCACAAAAGAGAGGTCAGCACGCTGGTCTAAATCCTATGTGCGCAGGGGTCTGGGCCCATCGCCCATTGCACACCTGCATGTTGCGTGGGCGGCCGGAGAGCAGACCTAGCAACCTCAATTACAAAGGAAGTTGCATTACGCGGTCCAACCCGGCGCGCGGCGCTCAGTCGCTGACGTCATGAAGGCTTCGGCTGATACCACGACGTCGAGTGCCCATAACTGTTCCCGCATAGTTGGTTAGTGCGTATAGGCCAGTGGCCAGACTCAGATCAAATACCAAGATCTCGTTAAGCGTGTTATTTAGAAATAACCGCGGACGCCGACCAGGGCGAGGCCCACCTCTCTCCTAGGTGGTCTCAACCTGCCCTGTCGCTCCACCACAAAGTAATAGTCGGGGGCCGTCGGGAACTCAGGCCCACCACTACCTGGGTGGAACCACCTGCCCCTTCAGCCCCCAACATCGGAATCACTTGAGGGTACTCTACGAGCCGACCCGACTTTAGTCACCACATGTATCACATATTATGTATATAAGTATATACCCATGATCACCTCCCAAGTGATCACGGCCCGATAGTATAACATGGCAGACGGACAAGAATATAGGGCCACTGATGGAATACTAGCATCCTACACTAAGCATTTAGGATTGCAGGTAAGGTAACAACAGTAGTAGCAAGGACATGCTATGCACCAGAATAGGATTAACGGAAAGCAGTAACATGTTACACTACTCTAATGCAAGCAGTAGAGAGAAGAATAGGTGGTATCTGGTGATCAAGGGGGGGGGGGCTTGCCTGGTTGCTCTGGCAAGAAGGAGGGTTCGTCGTCGATGTAGTCGATCACAGGGGTATCAGCGTCGGTCTCGGGGTCTACCGGAAAGAAGTAAAGGAGGGGAACACAATAAATAACAGAGCAATCAAAGCATAACATGGCAATACATGGTGCTAGAGGTGACCTAATGCAATACTAGGTGACACCGGCAAAGAGGGGAAACATCCGGGAAAGTGTTCCCGGTGTTTCACGTTTTCGGACAAACAGACCAAGGGGAAAAGTTGCATGTTCACTATGCTAGGGATTTGTGGTGGACGAACGGAATGCGTATTCGGATTCGTCTTGTCGTTCTGAGCAACTTTCATGTACAAAGTTTTTTCATCCGAGTTACGAATTATTTTATATGACATTTCAAAGATTTAAACATTTTCTGAAATTATTTAATTCGAATTATAAACAGTGAAAAACCTTTGTCACCTAGTGCTATTCTAGCCACAGTGTATGACAGTGGGACCAGTGGGGCTGGGTTGACCCAGTCAACATTTGACCGGTCTACACGTGAATAGTAGAAGTGGATACTACATGTCACAGGCTATACCTAATCGAATAAATAAATGCTAACCTAATTAATGGGGTCCACATGTCATCTGCTAGTAGCAATCCTAACTAACTAATTAACCATAAACTAATAGAACAGGGGCGGCCTCACACACCCAGAACACACACGCATACACACCACACAACACACACATGCACTGTGTGGCTGTGCATCACGCACCAACACACACATGCACATGGCCATGGCCGTGATATGGCCAAGATGCGGCAAGCGTGGCGCAGGTGGTGCAGCCCGCAGGTACAGGCCGCGACGAGCAACGGCGCTAGCAGGCAGCGGCGGCGGCATCGACGACCAAGCGCGGCAGCATCTAGCGACAGCAGCAACCACGCATCGGCATCAACTTATAAGGAGTAGCAGCAGCCGCAAGCAGCGGCAACGTTAAGCAGCAACAGCAACGGCAACGCAAGGAGCAGCAGGCTACAGGAGCAGGGAGCAGCAGCCGCAACAGCACGTACGCGTACGCGGAAGTGGAGCTCCGGCCATGGTGGCGTTCGACACGTAGGGGCACAGATCGAGGGGGGAAAGTAGGGGATTCGGTAGAGAAGCTCACGGGGAGGCTCGTGGACATGGTCAAGGCCGCCGGGGTGGCCCGTTGGGGTGGCAAACGACGGCATGATGCGGCGGCCGTGCGTGAAGACGAGGACGATGGCGAGGCTACGGGGCATCCTAGCTCGAGCTCTTCGACGTGGTAATGGGTCCGACCACGACGGAGCCCCCGGACATCTTCGAGCGACGAGGGAAGGCCGGTGGCCACGGTGGCAACGATGGCGCGGCAACGGCGGCTCAGGAGCGAGGTAAACCGAGAGGGAGAGGACGAGCGAGGGGAATTTTGCGGGCTAGGGTTTGTCTACAGCGACTGGGGGATCTTATCCTTCTCGGGGTGTCGTGGATGCTCGACACGAGCTAATCGGGCGCGTAGACGGGTGTGCGCGAGCCACGCCATGGCCTCTACTCCCTCTCTACAGAGGATGAAGGAAAGGCCCTAGTAGTGGGCTGGGCCGTTTACTATAGTAGGTAGAGCCCATTAGCACAGTAGCTAGTTTGCCTTTTTTTTCTTTTCTGACAGTTAAAACAGCCACTGTTTGCAATAAAATAAGCCACCAAATGACTTTGCAAACTTATGGTGCTTTGCCATTTAAATACATCACAATATTTTGCACTATCACAAAAAGTTTGGGGGCAATTTGATTCCCCTAGAACTTATGATGGAATTTAAATGAGATAAATGGAGTAGATTGGTCCAGTTTAAAATAGGTCAAGGGCATATTTAATAATTTTCAAATAATGTTGGTGTATTCAGCACAATTAGTTAGTGAATTTTTGCAACCTGACGAACATTTTTGTTTTACCATTTAAAGAAATAATAATTTGACTTTAGTTTTAAAATTGAATTTCAATTCGGTTTGGATCAAAGTGAGGTTTAGAAAGTTAATCACGATGACACATCACCATTAGTGTGTGGTTATTGTAGCTAACTACCGGGGTGTTACAAATCTCCTCCACTGCAAGAAATCTCATCCCGAGATTTAGGAGGTAGTGTAAGGGGGAAAGGTTTGGTAATGAATCTATCGGGTCTTCTCGGTCTTGCTTTCTCTTCTCGAAGAAGTTGATCCCTTATGTTGATGTCTTCATTTCTCTGCTTCCGGGAATCATGATGAAGTCAACATCCTTCCTTCGGGAACTCGACAATGATAGAATGCTATAAGCGGCAATCGTCTGGGGGTATCCCATGAATGAACAGATGAGTATCTCTCGAGTTGAACAAATCAAAGACATCGAGAGCAAAGTAAGAAGGTACAATAAGGAGTTCCAAGCGGATAGACAATCGTTCGATGTCTGAAATAGAGTGAAAGGGGTTCAAAGCATCGAAGAATGAATCTTGTGTCTGATACCATAATAGACCACTAGGAAGGTGGCCCGTGACTTACATACGGAGCCAAGCGTGAGGAATATCTTTGGCAACAGGGTTGTACAAGAGAGTCAGGTTTTGATCATGTGGAACTGTGGGTTATGGGCCCACCATGTGGGTTAAAAGTAGGAAGGGCGGTGACATCTTGCACGATCATGTAAGCAAGGCAAGTTAGAGGATAGTCTGCCGGTTATGTCGCAACAACATCGGTACCAAGGGCGAGGGACTAAGAGAACCAATTTCCTGCTCATTGAAACGAGGCGGACCAATAGACAAAGTTCTCGTCCATCGGTGGTTACCGGAATGTCATCAACAATAGTAACAAGGTCTTACTGACAGAGTTGTACACCGAGGTGCTCAACTAAGCAGGGAATTATCTCTGCTCAACTAAGTCAGATTACAAGAAAGGTTAAACAAAACAATGGAAAGGGAAATGCGATTATCAGATTAGATAGAACAGTGGAAGGGAAAATGTGTTTAAACACATATTTTAGGAGTATATCCTTCCCAAGGACAAACGGAGCATGATATCCATGACATGATTGAAGTAGAAAACCAATTAGGTAATGGGAGTGGAATTTCATGACATAACCCATACAACGGTGTTAAGATAATTGATAAAGAAAATTTAGCATTGCGCTTCCAATGTTCTTATTGAAGATCGGAGTACCACGGACAAGCTTTGAGATAGCATTGACATGGTCTTCAAGCGGAGGTCAAACTTTGGATACACAAAGGGTCCATTAGTAACAACTTATAGTATAAGTCTTACAATTTCCTCATGGAAGAATGGCTAACCCTGCCATAAAGGAAACTATAACAATAGGTCTTCTAGCCAGGTGTGCTAGGCATGACATCACCTTACTGGGCCATATAACGACCAAATGTTATAACTCTTGGAAATATGTTCCAACCATCATATCTGACCGAGATTCAGATATGATTGGTGTCAAGTTACCTTAGACTTAGGATGTCTGAGCAGAAAAGGTGCAACACAAATTGACGAGACGCCATTGTAAGATTCTCAATAAATGAACTATGGAAGCAAGTTCCGAATCATGAGTTCATTATTAAATCAAGGAGAGAATGAGGAGGAATGAGGAGGTGGCTGATGAACTCAGCGATAATTCATCGAGATTTCCAAATGATGGATTTCCACAATTATGTGAACAAGGAGATAGCTTTTGTCAGATCAAATGATATAATGATGTGTGCTCGAGGAAAACATACACGATTAAACATTGGTTGACGGTGCACCCGAAATACGGACTTAGGTAGCATAAACAATGTCAGAATGGCGATTTGATAACCAATGGTCTAAGAATTAAATGTTGACCATTAACTTCAAATCAATAAGGTTGCTAGAAGTTTTTAAAATTACTAGTCCATCTGTCGGTATTCCTGTTAGGAACAACACGGGGACCAAGAAAAGAATGGTGATGGTGAAGTATCACTGATATCAAGAATTCTCAAGAGGTGGTGAAATTCTCACAACATCCTTGACAAAAAGGCAGTAATACTTCAAGGTAGATCATAATACGAGCTGGATAACAAGTTGCATCCATAACATGAACACGTTTGTGATGAAAGGAAGGTAAAGATGTTGTCGATGGTAACTCAAATTACCAAGGGACGAGGATGGCACTTACCATCATGAATTAGATTGAAATCCTGGAAGGAGTCAAAATGTTGATGATGATGACGACAAATTTTGTCGAGAGGCTCCATGAAGATGTAATTGATCGCGATGACATCAAGTCAAAGGAATGATGAAGCGAAAGGTTAATGGAACCAAGGGTATGACACAAATCCAAACTAAGCTTGTTCTTCAAAGAGAAATGATAAGATGAGGAAGATCGACGTAAGCTTAGCTCATCATCGAAAGTGGTGCTCCGGGAATAAGGACCAGGTAGCACAGTTAAAATCATCAATGATATAGCCAAACAGGCTAGGAATGGCATGATCGGGTACAAAATCGTACTTAAAGAAGATTACTAAGAGTTGTTGAACCGTAGTGCAGACTCGGTTCAGTCATCGGTGTCTTTGAGTGTTTAATGACTTAGAGCCCATGAAAAATTGTAATCAGTGAGAATGTAGTACTTGATGAAGAACTCATAAGAAGTTATGCAGTTCTAAGATAATCTCGAGATACTAGGGGGTAATACTCGACGACAGATGAAAGTAGAGGTTGGACTAGGGTATTGCTCTGCCGAAGACAAGTGCTTAAACTTGCACGAGAAATAGTATTTAAAGGAGAACATGGTCGGAACCACGATTGCAAAAGGCCGGATCCCAGATATAAGAACTTATACCAAGGGAATAATTAATTTAAGAGAAGCTTTAATGATAAGATCTACATCGTGTCCATGGGCATGAACACAAAGTTCAAGGTCAACTCCCAGTTCTTCAATGCATAACCTTTCATTCACTGCTCTAGATAAAAATGATTTCAGTGTCAAAACCTACCTGGTGAATTACCAAAGGAGTATGACCCGTGAAAACTTTCGGGTTCACACAGATTAAGGAAGGCATAGGTTCAACCCATCGAGGCTTCTTAGAACATATACCATGAACTTCAGGAGTAAATAACACAATCTCAAAAGTAGAGCATGATTGACAAAATTAGAGGATACAATTTACCAGAAGCATTATGTATCAGGTAAAGAACTCACAAGATTTTTGGTTGTGAAGGACACTGTCGGATAATAACCTGGCAATGGGTATGGCGGTCCACAACGGGGATGATGTGAGTATCGGTACTCAATCAGCGGAAGAAGGAATGCCAAGGCATCGGATTATAGAAACAACTAACTAATTCAAAGCTTAATGCAAAGAAAGATTTCCAAATCAAGGGATTAGAAGCAATCGTTCTGATCGAAAATGAATAAGTTCAATAGACTTAGAAGCACAACCGATCAAGGCATTGATTGGTCAAGAAACAACTCATATCCAAATGACGTCTGAGCCGGATGGATAATCCTAGGATTCAACTAATGATTGTGAACACTCACAACTTATTGAATCAATGGGCTCAAAAATGATAGTGACAAAGGATGTCAATAAGATTACTAGACTTATGGGATTAACCATAATGCAAGCAAGCAAGAATTTCAAGATAAATAAGCTGCTGGGGATTAACAGAAGATCAAATAGTAATTTTGAAGATCCTTGTGAAACACATGAACAGCTAGTGAAGAGTGGATACTCATTATGTGCGAGGAATTATTCATAGAGGTATTAATGCGGAAAAGAGCTGCAAAGCAGTGGGCACAAAGGACTCTTGGAATATCAGAGAGTTTTTCAGGGTATCATGTAATAACAGGGGCAACTGGGAGTGAAGGTATGAACGGCAAGTGTAAGCAGTTATCCATAAGGAGTTATCGGTGGTCGGGAATAGCAAAAGTGGTAGGCACAAGTTCCGGGGATAACATCGGAGAGTATCTTCGGGGTCTTCTAATGAATCAAGCCATCATTTGGAGTGAAGGCGCTCTCCAGGAGAAAGTAGTTACGAGATCCTAGTGTTAGGGTTAGCAAGAATCATTTAACCCGAATAGAAGAGAGATTAGAGTCCCAGAGTAAAGATTGAGGAGTAAAAGATCCTAATACCACCCAGATGGCGATGTGGGCCCGTAAGGCACACATCCATGTTAGTAAAAAGTTTTGTAATGTCTAGACTCGACTTCGGCCAAGGAGTGTGGAAGGGGGATTCCTACAGGCAGTCGGCTCTGATACCAACTTGTGACGCCTCCGATTCAATCGTACACTAATCATACACGCAAACGTGTACGATCAAGATCAGGGACTCACGGGAAGATATCACAACACAACTCTACAAATAAAAATAAGTCATACAAGCATCATATTACAAGCCAAGGGTCTCGAGGGCTCGAATACAAGAGCTCGATCATAGATGAGTCAGCGGAAACAATAATATCTGAGTACAGACATAAGTTAAACAAGTTTGCCTTAAGAAGGCTAGCACAAACTGGGATACATATCAAAAGAGGCGCATGCCTCCTACCTGGGATCCTCCTAATCTACTCTTGGTCGTCGTCAGCGGCCTGCACGTAGTAGTAGGCACCTCCCGAGTAGTAGCAGTCGTCATCGACAGTGGCGTCTGGCTCCTGGACTCCAACGTCTGGTCGCAGTAATCGGGTATAGGAAGGGAGAAAAGGGGGAGCAAAGCAACCATGAGTACTCATCGAAAGTACTCGCAAACAAGGAGCTACACTACATATGTATGCATTGGTATCAAATGGAAAAGGGGTAACTGTTGGGTAACGTAGTAATTTCAAAAATTTCCTACGCACACGCAAGATCATGGTGATGCATAGCAACGAGAGGGGAGTGTGTTGTCCACGTACGCTCGTAGACCGAAAGCGGAAGAGTTAGCACAATGCGGTTGATGTAGTCGTACGTCTTCACGATCTGACCGATCAAGTACCGAACGCATGGCACCTTTGAGTTCTGCACACGTTCAACTTGATGACGTCCCTCGAACTCCGATCCAGCCGAGTGTTGAGGGAGAGTTTCATCAGCACGACGGTGTAGTGACGATGATGATGTTCTACCGACACAGGGCTTCGCCTAAGCACCGCTACGATATGATCGAGGTGGATTATGGTGGAGGGGGCACCGCACACGGTTAAGAGATGAAGAGATCAATTGTTGTCTCTTTGGGGTGCCCCTTGCCCCCGTATATAAAGGAGTGGAGGAGGGGGAGGGCCGGCCCTCTCTATGGCGCGCCCTAGGGGAGTCCTACTCCCACCGGGAGTAGGATTCCCCCTTTCCTAGTAGAACTAGGAACCCTTCCAAGTAGTACGAGTAGGAGGGAAGGAAAGGGAAGGGAAAAGGAGAAGGAAGGAAGGGGCGCCCCCCTCCCTAGTCCAATTCGGACCAGCCCATGGGGAGGGGTGTGGCCACCCTTTGAGGCATTTCTCTCCTTTCCCGTATGGCCCATTAAGGCCCAATACGAATTCCCATAACTCCCCGGTACTCCCGAAAATACCCGAATCACTCGGAACCTTTCCGATGTCTGAATATAGTCGTCCAATATATCGATCTTTACGTCTCGACCATTTCGAGACTCCTCGTCATGTCCCTGATCTCATCTGGGACTCCGAACTCCTTCGGTACATCAAAACACATAAACTCATAATATAACCGTCATCGAACTTTAAGAGTGCGGACCCTACGGGTTCGAGAACTATGTAGACATGACCGGGACACGTCTCCGGTCAATAACCAATAGCGGAACCTGGATGCTCATATTGGCTCCTACATATTCTACGAAGATCTTTATCTGTCAAACCGCATAACAACATACGTTGTTCCCTTTGTCATCGGTATGTTACTTGCCCGAGATTCGATCGTCGGTATCTCAATACCTAGTTCAATCTCAGTACCGGCAAGTCTCTTTACTCGTTCTGTAATACATCATCCTGCAACTAACTCATTAGTTGCAATGCTTGCAAGGCTTATAGTGATGTGCATTACCGAGTGGGCCCAGAGATACCTCTCCGACAATCGGAGTGACAAATCCTAATCTCGAAATACGCCAACCCAACATGTACCTTTGGAGACACCTGTAGAGCTCCTTTATAATCACCCAGTTACGTTGTGACGTTTGGTAGCACACAAAGTGTTCCTCCGGTAAACGGCAGTTGCATAATCTCATAGTCATAGGAACATGTATAAGTCATGAAGAAAGCAATAGCAACAAACTAAACGATTAAGTGTTATGCTAACGGAATGGGTCAAGTCAATCACATCATTCTTCTAATGATGTGATCCCATTAATCAAATGACAACTCATGTCTATGGCTAGGAAACATAACCATCTTTGATCAACAAGCTAGTCAAGTAGAGACATACTAGTGACACTTTGTTTGTCTATGTATTCACACATGTATTATGTTTCCGGTTAATACAATTCTAGCATGAATAATAAACATTTATCATGATATAAGGAAATAAATAATAACTTTATTATTGCCTCTAGGGCATATTTCCTTCAGTCTCCCACTTGCACTAGAGTCAATAATCTAGTTCACATCGCCATGTGATTTAACATCAATAGTTCACATCACCATGTGATTAACACCCATAGTTCACATCGTCATGTGACCAACACTCAAAGGGTTTACTAGAGTCAATAATCTAGTTCACATCGCTATGTGATTAATACCCAAAGAGTACTAAGGTGTGATCTTGTTTTGCTTGTGAGGGAAGTTTAGTCAACGGGTCTGCTACATTCATATCCGTATGTATTTTGCAAATTTCTATGTCAACAATGCTCTGCACGGAGCTACTCTAGCTAATTGCTCCCACTTTCAATATGTATCCAGATTGAGACTTTGAGTCATCTAGATCAGTGTCAAAACTTGCATCGACGTAACCCTTTACGACGAACCTTTTGTCACCTCCATAATCGAGAAACATATCCTTATTCAACTAAGGATAATTTTGACCAATGTCCAGTGATCTACTCCTAGATCACTATTGTACTCCCTTGCCAAACTCAAGGCAGGGTATACAATAGGTCTGGTACACAGCATGGCATACTTTATAGAACCTATGGCTAAGGCATAGGGAATGACTTCCATTCTCTCTCTATCTTCTGCCGTGGTCGGGTTTTGAGTCTTACTCAACTTCACACCTTGTAACACAGGCAAGAACTCCTTCTTTGACTGTTCCATTTTGAACTACTTCAAAATCTTGTCAAGGTATGTACTCATTGAAAAACTTATCAAGCGTCTTGATCTATCTCTATAGATCTTGATGCTCAATATGTAAGCAGCTTCACCGAGTTCTTTCTTTGAAAAAATCCTTTCAAACATTCCTTTATGCTTTGTAGAATAATTCTACATTATCTCCGATCAACAATATGTCATTCGCATATACTTATCAGAAATGTTGTAGTGCTCCCACTCACTTTCTTGTAAATACAGGCTTCACCGCAAGTCTGTATAAAACTATATGCTTTGATCAACTTATCAAAGCGTTTATTCCAACTCCGAGATGTTTGCACCAATCCATAGATGGATCGCTGGAGCTTGCATATTTTGTTAGTACCTTTAGGATTGACAAAACCTTCTGGTTGCATCATATACAACTCTTCTTTAATAAATCCATTAAGGAATGCATTTTTGTTTATCCATTTGCCAGATTTCATAAAATGCGGCAATTGCTAACATGATTCAGACAAACTTAAGCATAGATACGAGTGAGAAACTCTCATCATAGTCAACACCATGAACTTGTTGAAAACCATTTTGCGACAATTCTAGCTTTGTAGATAGTAACACTACTATCAGCGTCCGTCTTCCTCTTGAAGATCCATTTAATCTCAGTGGCTCGCCGATCAATGGGCAAGTCAATCAAAGTCCATACTTTATTCTCATACATGGATCTCATCTCAGATTTCATGGCCTCAAGCCATTTTGCGGAATCTGGGCTCATCATCGCTTCCTCATAGTTCGTAGGTTCATCATGGTCAAGTAACATGACCTCCAGAACAGGATTACCGTACCACTCTGGTGTGGATCTCACTCTGGTTTACCTACAAGGTTCGATAGCAACTTGATCTAAAGTTACATGATCATCATCATTAGCTTCCTCACTAATTGGTGTAGTAGTCATAGGAACATATTTCTGTGATGAACTACTTTCCAATAAGGGAGCAGGTGCAGTTACCTCATCAAGTTCTACTTTTCTCCCACTCACTTCTTTCGAGAGAAACCCCTTCTCTAGAAAGGATCCATTCTCAGCAACGAATATCTTGCCTTCGGATCTGTGGTACAAGGTGTACCCAACATTTTCTTTTGGGTATCCTATGAAGATGCACTTCTCCGATTTGGGTTTGAGCTTATCAGGTTGAAACTTTTTCACATAAGCATTGCAACCTAAAACTTTAAGAAACGACAGCTTAGGTTTCTTGCCAAACCATAGTTCATACGGTGTCGTCTCAACGGATTTAGATGGTGCCCTATTTAACGTGAATGCAGCTGTCTCTAATGCATAACCCAAAAACAATAGTGGTAGATCGGTAAGAGACATCATAGATCGCACCATATCTAATAAAGTACGGTTATGATGTTCGGACACACTATTACACTGTGGTGTTCCAGGTGGCGTGAGTAGTGAAACTATTTCACATTGTTTTAACTGAAGGCCAAACTCTTAACTCAAATATTTTACCTCTACGATCATATCGTAGAAACTTTTATTTTCTTGTTACGATGATTCTCCACTTCACTCTGAAATTCTTTGAACTTTTCAAATGTTTCAGACTTGTGTTTCATTAAGTAGATATACCCATATCTGCTCAAATCATCTGTGAAGGTCAGAAAATAACGATACTTGCCGTGAGCCTTAACACTCATCGGACCGCATACATCAGTATGTATTATTTCCAATAAGTTAGTTGTTTGCTCCATTGTTCCAGAGAACGGAGTCTTAGTCATCTTGCCCATGAGGCATGGTTCGCAAGCATCAAGTGATTCATAATCAAGTGATTCCAAAAGTCCATCAGCATGGAGTTTCTTCATGCGCTTTACACCAATATGACCTAAACGGCAGTGCCACAAATAAGTTGCACTATCATTATTAACTTTGCATCTTTTGGTTTCAATATTATGAATATGTGTATCACTACGATTGAGATCCAACGAACCATTTTCATTGGGTGTGTAACCATATAAGGTTTTATTCATGTAAACAGAACAACAATTTATTCTCTTACTTAAACGAATAACCGTATTGCAATAAACATGATCAAATCATATTCATGCTCAACGCAAACACCAAATAACACTTATTTAGGTTCAACACAAATCCCGAAAGTATAGGGAGTGTGCGATGATGATCATATCAATCTTGGAACCACTTCCAACACACATCGTCACTTCACCCTTAACTAGTCTCTGTTCATTCTGCAACTCCCGTTTCGAGTTACTACTCTTAGCAACTGAACCAGTATCAAATACCAAGGGGTTGCTATGAACACTAGTAAAATACACATCAATAATATATATATATCAAATATACCTTTGTTCACTTTGCCATCCTTCTTATCCGCCAAATACTTGGGGTAGTTCCGCTTCTAGTGACCAGTCCCTTTGCAGTAGAAGCACTCAGTCTCAGGCTTAGGTCCAGACTTGGGCTTCTTCACTTGAGCAACAACTTGCTTGCCGTTCTTCTTGAAGTTCCCTTTCTTCCCTTTGCCCTTTTTGAAACTAGTGGTCTTTGTCAACCATCAACACTTGATGCTTTTCTTGATTTCTACCTTCGTCGATTTCAGCATCACGAAGAGCCTGGGAATTACTTTTGTCATCCCTTGCATATTATAGTTCATCACTAAGTTCTAGTAACTTGGTGATAGTGACTAGATAACTTTGTCAATTACTCTCTTATCTGGAAGATTAACTCCCACTTGATTCAAGCAATTGTAGTACTCAGACAATCTGAGCACATGCTCACTGGTTGAGCTATTCTCCTCCATCTTGTAGGCAAAGTACTGTCAGAGGTCTCATACCTCTCGACACGGGCATGAGTATGAAATACCAATTTCAACTCTTGGAACATCTTATATGCTCCATGGCGTTCAAAACGTCTTTGAAGCCCCGATTCTAAGCCATTAAGCATGGTGCACTAAACTATCAAATAGTCATCATATTGAGTTAGCCAAACGTTCATAACGTCTGCATCTGCTCCTGCAATAGGTCAGTCACCTAGCGGTGCATCAAGAACATAATTCTTCTGTGCGGCAATGAGGATAAACCTCAGATCACGGACCCAGTCCATATCATTGCTACTATCATCTTTCAACTTAGTTTTCTCTAGGAACATATCTAAAATAAAACAGTGGAGCTAAACACGAGCTATTGATCTTTAACATAGATATGCTAATACTACCAGGACTAAGTTCATGATAAATTTAAGTTCAATTAATCATATTACTTAAGAACTCCCACTTAGGAAGACATCCCTCTAATCTTCTAAGTGATCACGTGATCCAAATCAACTAAACCATAACCGATCATCATGTAAAATGGAGTAGTTTTCAATGGTGAACATCACTATGTTGATCATATCTACTATATGATTCACGCTCGACCTTTTGGTCTCAGTGTTCTAAGGCCATATCTGCATATGCTAGGCTCGTCAAGTTTAACCTGAGTATTCTGCGTGTGCAAAACTGGCTTGCACCCATTGTAGATGGACGTAGAACTTATCACACCCGAGCATCACGTGGTGTCTGGGCACGACGAACTTTGGCAACGGTGCATACTCAGGGAGAACACTTTTTATCTTGAAATTTAGTGAGAGATCATCTTATAAAGCTACCGTCGAACTAAGCAAAATAAGATGCATAAAAGATAAACATCACATGCAATCAAAATATGTGACATGATATGGCCATCATCATCTTGTGCCTTTGATCTCCATCTCCAAAGCATCGTCATGATTTCCATCGTCACCGGCATGACACCATGATCTCCATCATCTTGATCTATATCAATGTGTCGTCACATGGCCGCCTCGCCAACTATTGCTCTTGCAACCATTGCTATCGCATAGCGATAAAGTAAAGCAATTATTTGGCGCTTGCATCTTATGCAATAGAGAGATAACCATAAGGCTTTTGCCAGTTGCCGATAACTTCAACAAAACATGATCATCTCATACAACAACTTATATCTCATCACGTGTTGACCATATCACATCACAACATGCCCTGCAAAAACAAGTTAGACGTCCTCTACTTTGTTGTTGCAAGTTTTACGTGGCTGCTACGGGCTGAGCAAGAACTGTTCTTACCTACGCATCAAAACCACAACGATAGTTTGTCAAGTTGGTGCTGTTTTAACCTTCGCAAGGACCGGGCGTAGCCACACTCGGTTCAACTAAAGTTGGAGAAACTGACACCCGCCAGCCACCTGTGTGCAAAGCACGTCGGTAGAACCAGTCTCGCGTAAGCGTACGCGTAATGTCGGTCCGGGCCGCTTCATCCAACAATAACGCTGAACCAAAGTATGACATGATGGTAAGCAATATGACTTATATCGCCCACAACTCACTTGTGTTCTACTTGTGCATATGACATCTACGCATAAAACCAGGCTCGGATGCCACTGTTGGGTAACATAGTAATTTCAAAAATTTCCTACGCACACGCAAGATCATGGTGATGCATAGCAACGAGAGGGGAGAGTGTTGTCCACGTACCCTCATAGACCGAAAGCGGAAGCGTTAGCACAACGCAGTTGATGTAGTCGTACGTCTTCACGATCCGACCGATCAAGTACCGAACGCACGACACCTCCGAGTTCTGCACACGTTCAACTCGATGACGTCCCTCGAACTCCGATCCAGTCGAGTGTTGAGGGAGAGTTTTGTCAGCACGATGGTGTGGTGACGATGATGATGTTCTACCGACGCAGGGCTTCGCCTAAGCACCGCTACGATATGATCGAGGTGGATTATGGTGGAGGGGGGCACCACACATGGCTAAGAGATCAAGAGATCAATTGTTGTCTCTTTGGGGTGCCCCCTGCCCCCGTATATAAAGGAGTGGAGGAGGGGGAGGGCCGACCCTCTCTATGGCGCGCCCTAGGGGAGTCCTACTCCCACCGGGAGTAGGATTCCCCCTTTCCTAGTAGAACTAGGAACCCTTCCAAGTAGTAGGAGTAGGAGGGAAGGAAAGGGAAGGGAAAAGGAGAAGGAAGGAAGGGGCGCCCCCCTCCCTAGTCCAATTCGGACCAGCCCATGGGGAGGGGTGCGGCCACCCTTTGAGGCCTTTCTCTCCTTTCCCGTATGGCCCATTAAGGCCCAATACGATTTCCCGTAACTCCCAGGTACTCCTGAAAATACCCGGATCACTCGGAACCTTTCCGATGTCCGAATATAGTCGTCCAATATATCGATCTTTATGTCTCGACCATTTATAGACTCCTCGTCATGTCCTCTATATCATCCGGGATTCCGAACTCCTTCGGTACATCAAAACACATAAACTCATAATATAACCGTCATCGAACTTTAAGCGTGCGGACCCTACGGGTTCGGGAACTATGTAGACATGACCGGGACACGTCTCCGGTCAATAACCAATAGCGGAACCTGGATGCTCATATTGGCTCCTACATATTCTACGAAGATCTTTATCGGTCAAACCGCATAACAACATAGGTTGTTCCCTTTGTCATCGGTATGTTACTTGCCCGAGATTCGATCGTCGGTATCTCAATACCTAGTTCAATCTCATTACCGAAAGTCTCTTTACTCGTTCCATAATACATCATCCCACAACTAACTCATTAGTTGCAATGCTTGCAAGGCTTATAGTGATGCGCATTACCGAGTGGGCCCAGAGATACCTCTCCGACAATCGGAGTGACAAATCCGAATCTCGAAATACGCCAACCCAACATGTACCTTTGGAGACACCTGTAGAGCTCCTTTATAATCACCCAGTTATGTTGTGATGTTTGGTAGCACACAAGTGTTCCTCCGGTAAACGGGAGTAGCATAATCTCATAGTCATAGGAATATGTATAAGTCATGAAGAAAGCAATGGCAACAAACTAAACGATCAAGTGTTATGCTAACGGAATGGGTCTAGTCAATCACATCATTCTCCTAATGATGTGATCCCATTAATCAAATGACAACTCATGTCTATGGCTAGGAAACATAACCATCTTTGATCAACAAGCTAGTCAAGTAGAGGCATACTAGTGACACTTTGTTTGTCTATGTATTCACACATGTATTATGTTTCCGGTTAATACAATTCTAGCATGAATAATAAACATTTATCATGATATAAGGAAATAAATAATAACTTTATTATTGCCTCTAGGGCATATTTCCTTCAGTAACATATGTAGACTGAACTGCAGAATGCCGGAATAAGAGGGGGATAGCTAGTCCTATCGAAGACTACGCTTCTGGAAACCTCCATCTTGCAGCGGAAGAAGAGAGTAGATAGTAAGTTCACCAAGTAACATTGCATAGCATAATCCTAACCGATGATCCTCCCCTCGTCGCCCTATGAGAGAGCGATCACCGGTTGTATCTGGCACTTAGAAGGGTGTATTTTATTAAGTACCCGGTTCTAGTTGTCATAAGGTCAAGGTACAACTCCGGGTCGTCCTGTTACCGAAGATCACGACTATTCGAATAGATTAACTTCCCTGCAGGGGTGCACCACATTTCCCAACATGCTCGATCCCCTTTGTCCGGACACACTTGTCTAGGTCATGCCCGGCCTCGGAAGATCAACATGTCGCAGCCCTACCTAGGCACAACTGAGAGGTCAACACGCCGATCTAAATCCTATGCGCGCAGGGGTCTAGGCCCATCACCCATTGCACACCTGCATGTTGCGTGGGCGGCCGGAGAGCAGACCTAGCAACCTCCATTACAAAGGAAGTTGCGTTACGCGGTCCAACCCGGCGCGCGCCGCTCAGTCGCTGACGTCACGAAGGCTTCGGATGATACCACGACGTCGAGTGCCCATAACTGTTCCCACGTAGTTGGTTAGTGCGTATAGGCCAGTGGCCAGACTCAGATCAAATACCAAGATCTCGTTAATGTTATTTAGAAATAACCGCGGACGCCGACCAGGGCCAGGCCCACCTCTCTCCTAGGTGGTCTCAACCTGCCCTGTCACTCCGCCACAAAGTAATAGTCGGGGGCCGTCAGGAACCCAGGCCCACCACTACCTGGGTGGAACCACCTGCCCCTTCAGCCCCCAACATTGGAATCACTTGTGGGTACTCTACGAGCCGACCTGACTTTAGTCACCACATCTATCACATATTATGTATACAAGTATATTCTCGTGATCACCTCCCAAGTGATCACGGCCCGATAGTATAGCATGGCAGACGGACAAGAATGTAGGGCCACTGATGGAATACTAGCATCCTACACTAAGCATTTAGGATTGCAGGTAAGGTAACAACAGTAGTAGCAAGGACAGGCTATGCACCAGAATAGGATTAACGGAAAGCAGTAACATGCTACACTACTCTAATGCAAGCAGTAGAGAGAAGAATAGGCGATATCTAGTGATCAAGGGGGCTTGCCTGGTTGCTCTGGCAAGAAGGAGGGGTCGTCGTCGATGTAGTCGATCACATCGATATCAACGTCGGTCTCGGGGTCTACCGGAAAGAAGTAACGGAGGGGGAACACAATAAATAACAGAGCAATCAAAGCATAACATGGCAATACATGGTGCTAGAGGTGACCTAACACAGTACTAGGTGACATCGGCAAAGAGGGGAAACATCCGGGAAAGTGTTCCCGGTGTTTCGCGTTTTCGGACAGACGGACCGGAGGGGAAAGTTGCATGTTCACTATGCTAGGGACGTGTGGCGGACGAACATAATGCGTATTCAGATTCGTCTCGTCGTTCTGAGCAACTTTCATGTACAAAGTTTTTTCATCCGAGTTAAAAATTATTTTATATGACATTTCAAAGATTTAAACATTTTCTGAAATTATTTAATTCGAATTATAAACAGTGAAAAACTTTTGTCACCTAGTGCTATTCTAGCCATAGTGTATGACAGTGGGGCCAATGGGGCTGGGTTGACCCAGTCAACATTTGACTTGTCTACACGTGAATAGTAGAAGTGGATCCCACATGTCATAGGCTATACCTAATCAAATAAATAAATGCTAACCAAATTAATACGGTCCACATGTCATCTACTAGTAGCAATCCTAAGTAACCAATTAACCATAAACTAATAGAACAGGGGCGGCCTCACACACCCAGAACACACACGCATACACACCACACAACACACACATGCACTGTGTGGCTGTGCATCACGCACCAGCACACACACATGCACATGGCCATGGCCGTGGTATGGCCAGGATGCGGCAAGCGTGGCGCGGGTGGTGCAGCCCGCAGGTACAGGCCGCGACGAGCGACGGCGCTAGCAGGCAGCGGCAGCGGCATCGACGACCAAGCGCGGCAGCACCTAGTGATAGCAGCAACCACGCATCGGCATCAACTTATAAGGAGTAGCAGCAGCCGCAAGCAGCAACAGCAACGGCAACGCAACAGCAACGGCATCAACTTATAAGCATGCTACAGGAGCAGGGAGCAACAGCCACAACAGCAGGTACGCGTACGCGGAAGTGGAGCTCCGGCCATGGTGGCGTTCGACACGTAGGGGCACGGATCGAGGGGGGAAAGTAGGGGATTCGGCAGAGAAGCTCACAGGGAGACTTGTGGACATGGTCAAGGCCGCCGGGGTGGCCCGTTAGGGTGGCAAACGACGGCGTGATGCGGCGGCCATGCGCGAAGACGAGGACGATGGCGAGGCTACGAGGCATCCTAGATCGAGCTCTTCGACGTGGTAATGGATCCGACCACGACGGAGCCCCCGGACATTTTGGAGCAACGAGGGGAGGCCGATGGCCACGGCGGCAACGATGGCGCGGCAACGGCGGCTCGAGAGCGAGCAAAACTGAGAGGGAGAGGACGAGCGAGGGGAATTTTGCGGGCTAGGGTTTGTCTACAGCGACATGGGGATCTTATGCTTCTCGGGGTGTCGTGGATGCTCGACACGAGCTAATCGGGTGCGTAGACGGGCGTGCGCGAGCCACACCATGGCCTCTGCTCCCTCTTTGAAGGAAAGGCCCTAGTAGTGGGTTGGGCCGTTTACTATAGTGGGTAGAGCCCATTAGCACAGTAGCTAGTTTGCCTTTTTTTTCTGACAATTTAAACAGCCACTGTTTGCAATAAAATAAGCCACCAAATGACTTTGCAAACTTATGGTGCTTGGCCATTTAAATACATTGCAATATTTTGCACTATCACAAAAAGTTTGGGGGCAATTTGATTCCCCTAGAATTTTGATGGAATTTAAATGAGATAAATGGAGTAGATTGGTCTAGTTTAAAATAGGTCAAGGGAATTTTAATAATTCAAATAATGTTGGTGTATTCAGGACAATTAGTTAGTGAATTTTTGCAACCTGACGGACATTTTTGTTTTACCGTTTAAAGAAATAATAATTTGACTTTAGTTTTAAAATTGAATTAGAATTCGGTTTGGATCAAAGTGAGGTTTAGAAAGTTAATCACGATGACACGCCACTATTAGTGTGTGTTATTGTAGCTTAACTACCGGGGTGTTACAAATAAGTAGTAGTTAAAAGGCATGAGGATTAAGGACTTACGATAGCGGCTTTGACTGGTGTAGTCATGCCCTTCTTCTTGCTGGTGTGACAGTCCTTGAAGAATTCCACAACAATTGGTTCAGGTACTTTTTGGTCCTTGCGGGCTTTTCTCTGCATTTGGAACAAGTCAATATAGATATGATAATATGGTACAACGAAAAGAGTGAAACAACAGCTAATTACAAGAGCCTCGCAGTGTGCAATATAGCTACGAGATCCTGTCGTCTGTTGGAATTTCACTTTCGTACGGTTGGCCTTGTTCTTTGAACAGTTCACCTACAAGAAGATATATTTGTGTGGCACATGCGTACATAGGACTTCAACATGTGATCTGATCACACACACACACACACACACACACATAATGTACCTGATACTTCGAATCGGACCAGTGTTTAACGAGGCCTCTCCAGTCTTCATCAGATATATTTTTCACTTGAGATGTTTGGGCAAGTTCACTGTTAGCCTTGCCTTTAAAGTGAGTTTTCCTCAAGTTATACCGATACTGTCGCAGACCAGACTTAAAAACATTGGTGCAAGCTTGTCTGGTTGCATCATCTTGGCTATCCAATTTGAACCTCATTTGTTGAAAATTATGGGAGTCTCATTATCAGCAACCGAGAAAGTATTGGACAGAGCAAGACGATATTACTAGTTTCCATACATAACCATACTTACATATAAATGGTCGAGGAAGGTGTTGAACTGGGTTTTGTCTTTGTAATTCCCATACTGAATCCATGTTGGGAGGATACGTACATGACACCTAACAACAATCGCTGCCTCTGATACTAACTTGGCTGACTCTGTAGCATCACGTGGCATTTTTAAATCTGCCTCAAAATGGATCTCCATTCTTCCTTATCTAGATTTAGTTAACCTATCGAGCATTATCCCTGATGTTTGTTTCCTCTTGCGCCTAGGTGCTAGTCCAACAACAAACATAGGAAGTGTTAGTGTACATCAAACTGTGAGACTACATATAAAGAAGCATGCAACTGTAACTTGACTCCAGCAACTACCTTCTTTCTGTTGAAGCTCACAAAGTTCATCTAATCTTGCCAACTCATCCTGTGTCAAGAGTGCTTCGGAAGTAGTGTCAGGTGGTAAGGGAGCTTGGGAACATGCTGCTAGCTGAGTTGACCAACGAGTAAATCATGCAGCTGGTGGTACTGTGGAAGGTGTTGCAACAACTAGGGCTGTCTCTGCTTGTTTGGTGGCAGCTATTTGTTTCTTTTTGGCTTGTTCTGTAGCTTGTGTAGCACGGGATACCCTATCGGTACAATTTTCCGTTGGATTTTGACCTTCTATTGCACCATCAGTACTAGCAGAATCTGCAGGATTGTTCCGCTTCCCTTTCCCCATCATTTTGTCTTGCTTCCTCTTTCTCTGTGCCATGTTAAGTCAAGCCGACAAGAAAAACAAATAACAATTTAGTTCTTCAGAACAAATGTACTTTGATGTAAGAACATGGTGTGATAGACAGATATTGTATGTTCTAGAAACAGGAACACGTGTCTTAGTCACAAGTATAATGTGTAAAGTAAGCAGATGAAATTCAACAAAATTAGAAGCAATACAAGCTAGACATCATACATAACATGCAACCACATATAACAGTGCCAAGTTAGAGGGATCACCTGTGATGGTGCACTAGGGGAGACATGCTCATCACCAACACAACTACGTTGAGTGTCTATGCATGTGTTGCCTTGGAAATCATCTTTGGGGGGATGGAGGAGTAGATTCTGTAGAGGCCCTCCATTTGGAAGGAGCACCTTCATCTGCTGCCTTGCTAACTTCCTTCCGCTTTATTGATTTTGAATTGTCAAGTAAAACCGACAAGAAAAAGCAATAAAATTCACTCTTCAGAACTCATTCGTGCATGATACTGACAATCACTACTTTGATGTAAGGCAAACACATGATTCCAGGATGGAATAATACGAAAAACAGGACGGCATGGCATATTCACAACAGTTTGTGTAAACTAAGCAGAAACCATTTCACCAAATAAGAAGCAATGCAAGCTAGACACCACGTGAAAGATGCAACCAATATGACTCTGCCAAGTTAAAAGTGTCCCATCATAAATGACATTTCAACAAATTAGAAGCAGCACATTCTATAAATCATATCAAAGATGCAACTAATATCACACTACATATACTGAAGGTGTCTCGTCATATTGATTTATGCGGAATACAAAAAACGATAGTTTTATGTGAGGACATGCTTAATAGACAGATGTACTATGTACTAAATACAGGAAGGCATGTCACATTAACAGGTATAATGTATAAGCTAAGCAGAATAGCACATGCAGTTTAACCAGATTGGAAGAATTACAATCTAGACACCATATGCAACATGCAACCACATATCACGCTGCCAAGTTAGAGCAAGCACCTGCGATGCTAGTGTAGGGGAAATGCGGTAATCAACTACAGAGCTACGTTCACTATCTTCATCTAGCCTTGCTGTTTCTTGAGAATCATGTCGGGAGGCTGACGCTGCATTCTTTAAATGAGGAGTAATCCACTTGCTTGACTGCCTCATCATAAGTGATTGATGAGGGATACACAAGAACATTAGTTTGATGTAAGAACATGGTTAATACACAGATGTACTAGTATGTACCAAAAACAGAAAGGCATGTCATATTCAAAGGTATAATGTGTAAGCTAAGCAGATGCAATTTAACCAAATTGGAAGCAATACAAGCTAGACATCCGGCTGGAGTGGTGAGCATGATCATCTAGGACCTGAGAGCTTGGTAGGAGGCGGGCTGCTTCGCCACCATCGCGGCTTTTTAGTTGGCTTCCAGGTGATGCCTCTCTTTGCTGGGCTTGTCACTGGCTCGGCCAGTGCCCTGACTAGCTATTTGTCTTTTGGTGCTCACGGGATGGTGGTTCATGTAAAAAATATCTTTCCTTATCTTAATAAATACCGACTTCGGCCTTTCGAATACAAGCTAGACAACATATGGAACATGCAACCACATATGACACTGCGAAGTTAAAGCAAGCACCTGGGATGGTGGTTCACCTGGGATGGTGGTTCATTGCGAGCGAGGTCATCAACTCCAGAGCTATGTTTACCGTCTCCATCTGCTGACATTGCACCTATTATAAGGCTGAAACGTGTCTGGCCTATCCGCGTACGACGCTGGAGCGACTTCTGTCTTTTTTTTTTGCTTCTCTCATAGTGATACGTCTCCAACGTATCTATAATTTTTGATTGTTCCATGCTATTAGATTATCTGTTTTGGATGTTTATGGGCTTTATTATGCACTTTTATATTATTTTTGGGACTAACCTATTAACCTAGAGCCCAGTGCCAGTTTTTTTCCCTTGTTTCAGTGTTTCGTAGAAAAGGAATATCAAACGGAGTCCAAACGGAATGAAACCTTCGGGAGCGTGATTTTTGGAATGAACGTGATCCAGGAGACTTGGAGTTGAAGTCAAGGAAGCTTCGAGGTGGCCACGAGGCAGGGAGGCGCGCCTGCCCCCTGGGCGCGCACCCACCCTCATGGCTCTCCTGACCGACTTCTTTTGCCTATATATGTCCATATACCCTAAAAACTTTGGGGAACAGAATATATCGGGAGTTCCGCCGCCAGAAGCCTCCGTAGCCACCGAAAACCAATCTAGACCCGTTCCGGCACCCTGCCGGAGGGGGAATCCCTCTCCGGTGGCCATCTTCATCATCCCGGCGCTCTCCATGACGAGGAGGGAGTAGTCCACCCTCGGGGCTGAGGGTATGTACCAGTAGCTATGTGTTTGATATCTCTCTCTCTCTCTCTCGTGTTCTTGAGTTGGCACGATCTTGATGTATTGCGAGCTTTGCTATTATAGTTGGATCTTATGATGTTTCTCCCCCTCTACTCTCTTGTGATGAATTGAGTTTTCCCTTTGAAGTTATCTTATCGGATTGAGTCTTTAAGGATTTGAGAACACTTGATGTATGTCTTGCATGTGCTTATCTGTGGTGACAATGGGATATCACGTGATCCACTTGATGTATGTTTTGGTGATCAATTTGCAAGTTCCGTGAACTTATGCATAGGGGTTGGCACACGTTTTCGTCTTGACTCTCCGGTAGAAAGTTTGGGGCACTCTTTGAAGTTCTTTGTGTTGGTTGAATAGATGAATCTGAGATTGTGTGATGCATATCGTATAATCATACCCACGAATACTTGAGGTGACATTGGAGTATCTAGGTGACATTAGGGTTTTGGTTGATTTGTATCTTAAGGTGTTATTCTAGTATGAACTCTATGATAGATTGAATGAAAATAATAGCTTCATGTTATTTCATACGGACTCTTGAATAGATCGATCAGAAAGGATAACTTTGAGGTGGTTTCGTACCCTACAATAATCTCTTCGTTTGTTCTCCGCTATTAGTGACTTTGGAGTGACTCTTTTTTGCATGTTGAGGGATAGTTATATGATCCAATTATGTTATTATTGTTGAGAGAACTTGCACTAGTGAAAGTATGAACCCTAGGCCTTGTTTCCTAGCATTGCAATACCGTTTGTGCTCACTTTTATCATTAGTTACCTTGCTGTTTTTATATTTTCAGATTACAAAAACCTATATCTACCATCCATACTGCACTTGTATCACCATCTCTTCGCCGAACTAGTGTACCTATACAATTTACCATTGTATTGGGTGTGTTGGGGACACAAGAGACTCTTTGCTATTTGGTTGCAAGGTTGCTTGAGAGAGACCATCTTCATCCTACGCCTCCCACGGATTGATAAACCTCATCCACTTGAGGGAAATTTGCTACTGTCCTACAAACCTCTGCACTTGGAGGCCCAACAACGTCTACAAGAAGAAGGTTGTGTAGTAGACATCAAGCTCTTTTCTGGCGCTGTTGCCGGGGAGGTTAGCGCTTGAAGGTAACGAGGAGGAGCCTTCTATTCAATCAATCTCATTAATAAGGAGCTCCAAAAAGAGGATTGAACCCACACATGATGTGAAGAAGAAAAAGAAAAGACGGAGAAGTAAAGGTAGAAAGGTATCTCTCCCAAATGATGTTGCTCCTATTTCTCATTGTGATGATGATAATTGCTATACTATTGGTGCTATCCATACTATTAATGATGAGAGTGATTATGCTTATGATATGAAAGGCCCAAGCTTGGGGATGCTATGTTTGATGAAGGTGATGTTTTTGAGAATATATTTGCTGCAATTAATGTTTTTCCCAAGCTTGGGGATGCTACGTTTAATGAAGATGATATTTTTAGTCTCCCAAGTTTTGATATGCAAATTTATAAAGATGATAGCATGCCTCCTACTTATGATGATTATATTGATGAAAGTGGGTTTGGAAGAGTGTAAACTTTAGGAAGTAATGATCCCACTATTTTGGAGGATGTTGAATCTTATTATGATAATTATGAAAGTGGATTTGGAGAGTTCATGACTTTATTTAGTGATGATTCCACTATCTTGGAAGAGGTTTCAATCGATTATGATGAGAACGAAGTTGCTACTTATGATAATTATTGTGATGATACATATGCTATAAAAAGTAGTGGTGATTATATTTATAAAACTTGTCATGATTATGATTACCCTTTTTCTGAACATTACTCTTTTAATGTGGAAACAATTTATAGTATTCGAGTCTCTTATGATACTCCCACTATTCCGATTGAGAAGAATTTTGCTTATGTAGAGAGTAGTAAATTTTCTATGCTTGTAGATCATGAAAAGAATGCTTTAGGTGCTGGTTATATTGTTGAATTCATTCATGATGCTACTGAAAATCATTATGAGGGAGGAATATATGCTTGTAGGAATTTCAATAATATCAAGTTTCCTCTCTATGTGCTTAAAGTTTCAAAGTTATGCTTGTTTTGTCTTCCTATGCTAGTTGATTATTGTTCCCATAAATTGTTTGCTCATAAATCCCTATGCATAGGAAGTGAGTTATACTTAAATGTGCTAGTCATATTCTTCATGATGCTCTCTTTATGTTACAATTCTTATCTTTTATGTGAGCATCATTGAAATCATCATGCCTAGATAGGGGCGTTAAACGATAGCGCTTGTTGGGAGGCAACCCAACTTCATTTTTGCTCCTTTCTTTTTGTTCCTGTTTAGTAATAAATTAATCATCTATCCTATGTTATGATTGTGTTTTTTTATGTTTTAATTAGTGTTTGTGCCAAGTAAAGCCTTTAGGATCTTCTTGGGTGATTGTTATTTGATCTTGCTGTAAAAAACAGAAAGTATGTGCTCACGAGAATAAATTTCATTTTTTACCAGAGAGTGATAAAATACCAATTCCAACTGCAGTAGATCATTAAACAAATTGCCTAGGACTTCCTAGTTTTTCAGGATTTTTGGAGTTACAGAAGTATTCGGAACCTACAGATTACTACAACCTGTTCTGTTTTTGACAAATTCTGTCTTCTATGTGTTGTTTGCTTATTTTGATGAATCTATGAGTAGTATCGGAGGGTATGGACCATAGAGAAGTTGGAATACGGTAGATATTACACCAATATGAATTTAGAATGAGTTCACAACAGTACCTAATTGGTGATTTATTTTCTTATACTAACGGAGCTTACGAGTTTCACTACCAAAAAAATACACTTCCGTGATGATACGTGTTTGTCACACTAGGTCGCTTTTTTGTCATGCATGTACATCCATGACAAATTTATGACAGAATCAAGATAGTCATACTTGTGCTGTCGTAGAAGTGTTCCATGGCATTACCAAAATTATCATCACGGAAGTGTCCACTTCCATGACGATAAATCGCGCGTCACAGAAGTGCTTTCGTCAAGGGTGACCGACACGTGGCATCCACCGTAACGGAACGCCGTTAAGCTATCGGGTCGGGTTTTAGATCCGATAACCCGTTAACAACCCCGACCAGTGGGGATTTTCCACATGTAAAATCATCATTGGCTAGAGGAAACACGTGTCAGCTCATCATTGGGACAGATGTCATCCACTCACTGGACAGAAGGCGCCTATGATACGTCGACACGTGGCACGGCCCAACAGTGGCCCATTCCTGTGAAAAGGCCAGCCCATTTGACTTGGTCAAAAGCTGGCGGCCCGGCCCATGGAAAGCCTGTTAACGACCTGTTCGCATATAGCCCATTTACAGCCCGCTAATCCAAGGCCCGTTATGCCCTATTCGAATTAGGCCCAGTAGCGTCATCTGGGCCGTCCAATATGATTCCAGCCCGTTTTCACTTCTGGCCCATGTATAGCCCATGATGTCTTTTGGCCCATATGAGGCCCTTTGTAACTCTTGGCCCATTAGTGGCCCGTGCTGAAATTGGCCTGTAATGAACAGTGTATTACTTTACACCCATTAACGGCCCGTGGTGAAACTGACCCGTAATGAACAGTGTATCACTTTATACCCATTAATGGCCCGTTATTCCGTTGGGCCGTTTCCAGCCCAAGTTAACTTTCGGCCTTCTGAGGGCCCATTTATTCTTGGGCTCATTTGCAGCATTCGGTTACTTACGACCGGTTACTGTCATTTTCTGTTTGTGGGCCAAATTCAGCCCGTCGTTATGGTCGGCCCGTTTGCGGACCGTTAGTCTGTTGGGCCATTTTCATAGCATCACCAAACACAACCTATTAATGGCCCGTTATGGTCAGCTCATAAAACGTACGATTTCCATTAAAGGCTCATCTACAGCCCATTAAAGGCCCGTACAAGACCCATAAATGAGCCGGCGGCCCATGGATCCTACGAGACATAGAAGGCCCATGGATCCTACGAGACATAGAAGGCCCATGGATCCTACGAGACGTAGAAGGCCCATGGATCCGACGGCCCGTGAAGGGCCATGGTCGGGCGAATTGGCCCCCGTTTGAACGATATAGCATATTCAAAGAATTATCCTACTCAATACTATCACCTCTAAAAAGCCTACACTATTACAACAAAGAGATCAAGGCATAGAAAGGTAGAATAATCCTACACTATACAATAAAGAAATTACAGCCGATTATACCCACTGGGCATTATGGTTCGGCACAGGTGATAATAAAGCATACACAAACAGCAAATTACATACACTGGGCAAATACAGCTCATACATCATGGACGCGCATCAACTTAACTCCAATTGAACTATAATCCCTTCAGAAAATAGGATTGGCCGGATTCAGATAACACAAATTTTAGTCTGCAAAATCTCTGATTCCTTCATGGTTACCTCAGTGTCTTGTTTCATTTTTTGACTCCTGCATCTAATACCTGCATGTCCAGTCTCAACTTGTTGATTATACGTTGACAATCATGTACACGTTGTCTTGCCACCTCTAGTTGATGCTCGAGAACATCAGCACATTCCAATTCCAATCCATAATCATTCGGTAACGGCCATGCCGCACTGCTCGCAGATCTTTGTGTTGATGTCACTTCATCCTGAAATGTTTCTATAAGTACACATGACTAGGGCAAAAATATAGTTACAACAGTGAAGCGAACAAGACACTATTTTGTACTACATGGCAAAACAGGACTAACAATAATGTTACACATCACTTTCAAAAAAAATGTTACACGTCATGAAGCATAAGCAGGTGATATTTTAAAAATTATAAAAAAGATAGTCTGTGCAGCCTGCATACAGAAATCCCTCTTAGCTCACCAGAGGAGCATGATGTTGGGGCCCAATCGAAAACATAGACAAGTTACAAATTTAGACAACACGTTGCGTATAAGTAAGCAAGCAGTTGGCCATTCTGTGCCTCAATTAAAGTCTTAGGGAGCATAATGAACAGCAGAGGGTTTCATACAAACATACTACAGCAGGCAAAACTATGCAATCATTAGCATAGTATAAACTAGATTGCGAGCCTCATGCAATAATAGTTGGTTAATAGACTTCAAAGCTTCAGGCACACTTCGGCAGAGTAATTAAATGGTAAGGCCTTTAATTATGTCAACTAATAGTGATACAAGTACCGAACATCAGGCATGATTATTTGGGCATCTCATTAACTGAGGACAAATAAAGCAATTGAAAAGAGAAAATTAACTATGCCTGAAACAAACAAGGAATTGAACTGTTGAGTTGCATACAGTGACTTACCTTAGCAGGTTGAAGAGGCTCAGTGCAGCTCCTACTTCTCTTGCAAGGCTCCTTCCTAACATCTTGTACTTGGAAATCCTTAATCTTATCTTCATTGCACCCCCTCTGCAAGGTGACACAAACTAGTTACTCGTCTCCTTGGAAGATAAATATGCATACTTTCCAATCCGTGAACACAAAAGAATGAGATTATAACAAAACAACACCACATAATGAAACATGCCGCATCTCTTGCACTTGCACACAATGAAATGAGCATTTACTATGTCTGCACTATGTAAAAACTAGGCATACCTTCGAACTGGATCTCCAGGTACTCTTGGAGAGCCTACCGTAGTGTTCAACCAAACCTTTATGTCACCTATGAGTTAAACAAGGCCCCACTACAGCAGCCCTTAGTGTTTAAATCGTTGACAAGCTCTGTTAGAGTGTTATGTCAAGAACAACAAGTAATCAAAGCAAACAGTCCTAGTATGGCTAGCTGATGCAAACAAGCAATTGAACAGATGTGTGAGCAAATCTTACATATCAAGAAAAGAAGCAAAGAAGGAGGCTTAAAGACCATCACTTGACTGACCAGATTTAAGGGGCATTTAAACATCATGTGCAACGTATGAACTAACATAAACATTGCATATTTCCAGATTCTACAATGGAATGCACACGTATTAGGTTATGCCATGTATGATGATGCCTAAATGTACAGATAGCAGGCAGGAGTGATTCATCATTGCACGCACAATTGAATTGCAGGTTAAGGGCCAGTTCGATTCCACCTTTTCAGGGCATATTGTCAAAATAAGCCTTAAAAGATGTAAAGAAGTCATTTTTGAGTTATGGGCTTGGGCTTAACTAATTTCGCTTTGGAGGGGGGTGTTTCGGGTAGAACCTCACTAAAAATTGAAGGGAAGGGGAATAGTGAAATGACTCTGTTGTCTGCCTATATTACACTCAAAATGCAACTGCTGACGCCCGTGTCACACCTGACCCTCAAGTAAAAACAAACACGCAAGCATTCATTGCCCTGCCCGCTTGCATCTCCTCTCCCCTTTCCACTATACGATGAATTGCTATGAGCTACTTCTGCTGCTGCTATATGATGCATTGCTATGAGTTGCTCCTGCTGCTGCTATATGATGAATTGCTATGAGCTGCTACTGCTGTATGATGAGTTGCTATGATCTGCTGCTGCTGCTATATGATGAATTGCTATGAGTTGCTGCTGCTATATGATGAGTTGCTACAAGCTGCTCCTGCTACTACTATATGATGAGTTGCTACAAGCTACTCCTGTTGCTGCTATATGATGAATTGCTATGAGCTGCTCCTGCTGCTGCTATATGATGAATTGCTATGAGCTGCTCCTGCTGCTGCTATATGATGAATTGCTATGAGCTGCTGCTGGTATATGATGAATTGCAGACTGCTGCTGCTGTATGATGAGTTGCTATGAGCTGCTGCTGCTATATGATGCTTTCAGGTGGTGCTGCTATACGATAATAACCAGCCACTTGGACCATCGAATTTCAATAAATAACTGTTCTTCATTTAAATGTGGGTCATGCATTCTTCGTTTAAATTAGGCAATGGGATCTCTATGGAAAACATTGACCAAAGTAGATTGTGCCAAGTAGATGGTATTTTTGTATTTGCATTTTGAGCAAATAGTGATGGTCTGGACCCTTCGTGGGTGGAGCCCTCCGTGGACTCGCGCAACCATTACCCTCCATGGGTTGAAGTCTCCATCAACGTGGATGTACGATAGCACCACCTATCGGAACCATGACAAAAACATCCGTGTCTCCAATTGCGTTTGAATACTCCAAACCCTTCTCTTTACATTCTTGCAAGTTGCATGCTTTACTTTCCGCTGCTCATATACTCATTGCATTCTTGCTTGATATGTATTGTGTTTGTTAAACTTGTGCTTAAACTTCACTTAAACTTAAGAATATTAAAAACTGCAAGTTTTGGCACTTAGTGTCTAATCACCCCCCGCTAGACACCTCTTCTCGATCCTTTTAGGCGCCCCTCCATTCCAATGCATCTACCACATCGTACGCACCTAAGCATTTGCCTAAGCACCTACACTAAGCGCAAAAGAGCTCACTCCAGACCCATGGCGGCGATGCTCGTGAGCGGCCAGCGGCTGCGCCAGATGGTCCACGACGCCGGCCTGCGGTATGGCGGCAAGGATTATCTCCAGACGGTGTTGGAGACCGGCTGGTGGATGGCCGCCTTCGACGCCAACTACGACTCTCAGTTGGACCAGATGATCGTTGCCACCAGCAACAAGTTCACCGTCCTCAAGAAGCTCGCGGACGACATCGCCGTACTCCTCCAGCCTGCGTGCCCGGGCTCCTCATTGCCTGCCACCCTAATCGGCCTCCATGGCCGGAACCTCTTTCAAGCACTGGTGGCCCTGCGACTGCCTGCCGATGCCACGAAGAATGTCCACCTGGAGGTCGCGCTCGTCGCGAGGCGCCTCGCCCTGCAAGAATTCGTCGACCTACACATCCACATGTACAAGGAAATCATGTACATAGGTATCTACAAGGCCAGTGAGGACGCTACGACATTGGCCTTCCTCAACCGGTTGGAAGCCTTGGATGCCTTTGCTGAGAAGCACCTCGACCTCGCCACAAAAGCCGCCGCTCCTTAGCCGCCGGTCGGTGGCCCGGCGCACTAAGTTGAGGAGGAGGAGGTCGTACGTTCGTGGATCCATCTTTCTTCTTGCCTTCTGTAACCACCACTGTGATCGCATCATCGTGGCCTTAATTCTGTGCTGTTGCATTCTGGTTCCAGTTAATACCGACATGTGCGATCCCTTTGCTTAATTATATGCATCACTGTAACTAGTACCCCATCCGTCAATTTATAAGTTGTGCTTACCTTTTCCATCAACTTCGTGCAACGCGCGGGCATCTTACTAGAAACACTAGAATATGTCTATATAATCCGTATGTGATAGTCCATTTGAAATCTCAAAAAAGACAAATATTTAGGTAGGGAGGGAGTAATATATTAGGAGTATATCAAAACAATAGTGATTTCTTTCAAATTTGTGAACAAATACTACTATTCTACTACTTTGGATCCGTCACAACGCACGAGCACATTGCTGGTAAAAGGAAAAGGCCTGCCGCGTTCGCGTCGCACCCCCACACGCCCGGGAATCGGGAGTACAACACGGCCCGTCCAGCACGACACATGGCTTAGGGATGGCGTGTTGCCTAGCATTTTCGCTTTCATGTGGGACCGCCGTTGAGCAAATCGACACCCCGCTCGCCGCCGGGTTGGAAAAAAGAAACAAGGGGAAGATCTAGCTGTAGCACGGAAGCCAAGAAATTTGGTGTCAGACGGGGCTCGTTGATAGAGTAGGAGTATTCCGTACTAGTACTACTCCTTCTAGTACCAAGTTTTTACTCCTAATACTATATTACTAGTACTGCCACTATACAACTAGTAGGTACGTGCACGGCATAACATCGTAGGAACAAAAAACGGGAAGATCTTGTTTTGGGTGATTTATCTATTTTTCAATCAACGTAGTATGAATAATATGATGTGGGGGGCACACATGAAGCTTATGTGGCTTGGTTGCATGGCTACGGAAGGTTAGAGAAAAATAAATAGATAATGTGTTTAGAGTGCACTTCACTAAATAGATATATATATACTTTGGATCCATTGCAACGGACTGGCACATCTATATCTATACCCCCTATATAGTGTGTGAAAAACTTTCAAAGTTGGTCGTTGGATGAAGCCAATCCGACGGTACAAAGATGGCAATCCGAGCACTACTAGCCGTTGGATATCATCCACTAGATTCTGCCACATGTATAATCTAGAAGACTCCATGGTTGAACTTAATTCATGACTAAGGGCCTCTTTGATTCATAGGATTGCAGAAACATAGGAATAGGAAAAAAGTAGGATTGGAATGGCTTGTTCATTGGATCCCTATAGGATTTGAGTTTGTTTGATTGTGTCACATCAAAAACAAAGGATTTCTTTCAAGAGGTTGGAGTGCATGTTAGAATTCCTGTGAAACGTAGTACAAATGAATCCTTAGGAAAATATTCTACATGATTCAATCCTATGAATCAAACGACCAACGCAGGAAAAATTCCTAAGGATTCTAATCCTTCAAAGATCCTATGAAAATCCTTTGAATCAAACAGACCCTAACTTTGCCACAACTAAGCTTAGGCAAAGTTATTAGTTCTTCAAAACAAGAGAAACAAGTTGGCAAGCCTAAGGGAATCTTGCCACATTTTGTGTGTGTATGTCATGTGGGGCCTTAGTGTGGCTTGCCTAAGGTGTGGCTTGAATCAAACACTAGCCTAAGTTAATCAAACTTGCCTAACCTTACATTCCACCAGATTTTGCCACATGTTATAATCCAGAAAGCTCCACATGTAGAAGCATAATGCACAAACCACCAGAATCTCATGCGTGCAATGCACGTGTACCTTACTAGTACTAGTTGGTAGTAGTAAGAAACAAATTCCAGTTTTGGCATGAGCTCATACTGTGGGAGCACCACAAGGCCTGCCGCAGGAGTTACATTTCCCTCTCGGGGCCCACGGGACCGAACTTCAGTGGCTTAGTGGTAGAAACAAGAAACGTGATGGTCGCCGTGGTTCAACTTCCATGGACAAGTTGTCATGTCTGCTGACACATGTATATCAAAACTAGAGTGTTTATATTTCAAGCATGTGAACAAGTATTATTCTACTACTTTGGATCCATTGCAACGCACGGGCCAGCACATTGGTAGTAGTAGTGTCCATCTCTATCTCTAGAGGCCTTCCCTCGTTCATCCTTTTCTCTCACAAGATAAACTACTCATACAAATGCATCTTGATGTTCCATGGAACGCACGAGGATGTTTCCTTGGGGGTCTCTCCAGTGCGGCGTGGTCGTAGTTGCAAGTTGACGCCCCTTGAGATGCCGACATTGAGGGGCACTCGGATTTCCTCCGATGAGCAGGTAAGATGAGTTTGATCACGTAGTAAATGCATTCTAAAGACTACTTCTGTGTCCATTTCCTAATTCTCCCCCTGCCCACTGTTTCACAGGTTAGGCTCGGTGCGAGTGGAGATTGGCTTGCATATGTACGGGAGGTGTTGGGGATATTACTACTGGAGGCAAACCGGCCTTGTGTAGCTGGGTTAACTCCTTGAAGATTAGAAGCCCATGAAGATGCAAGGATGATGGCGCTTCACGAAGGCCCAAGGCCCGAAGGCGGGTTAAAGCCTGTAAATGTAAACCGACCTAGTCATGTAACTTGTATTGTAAGATAGGAAGGATAGAGACCGAACTGGACACGTTTATGATCCGGCTTCAGGACTCTATAGCCCGGCGGGTGTCAACCTATGTATATAAAGGGACGACCCGGCAGCAGTTTAGGGACAGACAACAACTCGAGAGCCAGACAAAGCGGATTCGCTCCCTGGCCTTCGAAACCCTAGTAATACCAATCACAACTAGACGTAGGCTTTTACCTTCCTTGAAGGGGTCGAACTAGTATAAAAACTCCTCATGTCCCCTTGTCCGGTTTAACCCCTTTAATCTAACCCGTAGCGATGGCTCCACGACTAAGTCCTTTCACAAGGACATATGCCGTGACAAACCCACGATAGTTGGCGCCCACCGTGGGGCTATCGCACGATGGTTTTGAGTTCTTGAAGGGCAGCTTTGATGGACTTAAGGGATACGCTGTGGGCCGGATGACAAAGAGTCGTCGCGGCAAACACTACATCGACAATACAGGATGGGGTCCCGAGGCCGATTCAATCGAGTACGGGTACCGGGTCCCCTTCAGTGGGATTCACGTCTTCATCGGCAAGATCGGCGAACCGGCCCCTGAGCCGGATATCTGCACCGACATCATTGAGACAGCTCGACGTGCAAGTTCTTCGCCGGTTCATCCCGTGGCAAGGCATGTTTTCGTAGGTGTCATCCATGGAGCAAGATACGAGGACGGGCCGGTGTTCGATGGAGAGACCGTGGTCTGTTCTGATGACGAGTCTTCTGGAGAGACCGAATCACTTTATCAGTTGCAGGACGGAAGGATTGATGGAGGATCCAAGGGCAACAGTATTCCGGATTCCCTTGATCTGCCAAACCGGGCCGCCATCTTCATGGCCGGCACACAATCAACGCCTCATTCATCGGCCACCGCAGCAATACTCTCCGGTTCAACAACGGCTATACCGGCAGGGGCGGGAAGCTCTGCGCCGCCTCCAGCCCAAGTCCTGTCTGATTTGTTCGACGCTTTGGCAACCTTGATGGCCGCAGAGGTGGATGCAGCAGCCAGGGATCAGCACAACGCGGAGATTGCAAAGGTGAAAGATCAGATAGCTCAGGCTAAAGCGGACCTGGCGACAGAGAACGCTAGGATGGCTATAGAACAGGCTGAATTGGAAGCACAGGCCTACCGGATTAGGCTGGATCAGAATGCCTCCGAGGAAGTCATGAGAAGAAGGTACCGATCACGTCTCCCGTCGGTTTATGAGCCGCAAAATCTCTTCAACACACCAGGAACAGGAGCCGGTAACCAACCCATACTAACCGGGCGGAGGCACCGGGAACAGGAGCGCCGGTTCAACTGCGCACGATGGAACCGCCTCGCCAGAACAATGTGGTGTCACAGTATGTACCAACACCTCCCAGGCATTATTCCAACCCGTTGGACAATATTGTGGCCGCCGCTTCACGCCTGGTAGCCCTCCCAACCGACGGCGAGTCACCAGTTACGGTCGAAGCATATTCACACAGTCGTGAGAGGATTCATGCCACTCCCCGTCCAAGCCGGAGCTATAGCAGACACGTTGAGGACGAACCGGCAGTGTCCAGTAGTGCACGTCGCTGAAATTCACCATGAGGAAACAACCCGGCAGGGGGAGGTGCTAATGCGCAGGATGTTGTGGACCATGGCCGCGCACGTCGGAAGGCCGAGTTAGCAGCTCCACATGGAGCACGACAACATACTTCGGTTCACCCTACCGCTTCAGTAGATCCAGGTGTGGTGTTCAGTTCCTTGGGAGTGCCGTATCTCACCCCCGCTTTGCGTAATGTGAGACTGCCCAAGGACTTCAAGGGACCTCGTAAGGTACCAAATTACACCGCCGATTTACAACCAGAGGTGTGGGTGGAAAGCTATGAGATGGCAATGGAGATGTTAGATGTGGATGAGGCAGTGTGTGCTAAATATTTCACCATGATGTTGGAAGGAACAACTCGTACTTGGTTGAAGATCTTACCAACTAACTCTGTCGGATCATGGGCTGAATTGAAGCACCGGTTTATCCATAACTTCAAAGATACTTGTAAGCAGCCAATGTCAATCATGGATCTGGCCGCTTGTGTCCAAGAGGAAGGGGAGTCCACGACACATTGGGTCAAATGGGTCTCAGCGATTTTGCACTCATCAGATCGTATCAATGCAGACACCGCAGTGTTAACATTAGAGGGCAATTGCCGTTTCCTACTGCTCAAATAGAAATTAGGAAGGCTCAAACGTCACTGCAATGATATGTCAACGCTCATGGCCGCTTTGGTTAAGTACGCCGATTTAGATAATACCAAGGACCCAGATTCAGAGGAGGACAAACCGGGGAAAGGGAAAAAGAACGACAATGCCAAGGGTCAGCAGCATAATCCGGCAGGCCATGGGAACAGCGGTAAGCGCAAGGCCGACAACAGCTTGGACTTTGTTGCTAACACCAATGCTCAGGAGAATGGCCAGCGCCGTAAGGGCAAGCAGCCCCAGAGGGGTGGAGGTTCAGGCCCCAATTTAGAGCGCCTGTTAAATCAGCCCTGTCCAAAGCATGGATCAAAGGAGAAGCCAGCATCACATCTTTGGAAGGACTATTATATCATGCCGGATTTCAAGAATTCCAATATGTTCTAGTATGATAATGGCCCGCCCGGTGGTTCAGGAGGTGGTTTCCACGGGCCGGGTTACGGAGGTGGCGGTTTTGGTTTAGGGTTTCAAGGCAATCAAACCGGACACATCAATCAAGGGCACCAAGGCAACCATGGAGGCTACAACCATTAGGGGAATCAGCAGCAACAGCAGCAGTCAGGTTACCAGAGCAATCCCAAGCAGCTAAATAGTGGGCAATATCATGTCTTCACTACTAGTTTAATTTGTGTAAGCGTGATCAGAAGCTTCGCAAGAGGGCGGTAAACTCTGTGGAACCGGCGGTGCCTCAATATTTGCGCTGGTCTGAGCAACCCATTTTGTGGAGTAGAGAGGATCACCCACCCCGGTTGACAATCCGGGTCATTTTTCCCTGGTAGTAGCCCCTTAAGTTGGGGGATACAAGTTTACTAAAGTGCTCATGGATGGGGGAAGTAGTATCAACATTCTATATTATGATACATTCCGCCGTATGGGGTTGGCAGATAAGAATCTTAAACCGTCAAATACCATTTTTCATGGTGTGGTGCCTGGTAAGTCTGCATATCCTGTTGGCAAGATAGCCTTAGACGTGGCTTTTGGAGATGATTATGATTCAAGGTCAGAAACATTGATGTTTGAAGTGGTAAAAATCAAAAGTCCGTACCACGCCTTGTTTGGGCGGCCGGCTTATGCTAAATTCATGGCAAGGCCATGTTATGTTTATTTACAGCTTAAAATGCCAGGTCATAAGGGGACTATCATAGTACATGGAAGCAGAAAGATCGCTTTGGAATGTGAGGAAGGTGATGCGGCTTATGCTGAGTCGGTTTGTGCCACGGAGGAGTTGAAATTCTATAAGGAGCAAGTTGATCCGACAGACCTGACTTCTTTGAAAAAGCCAACTATGGAACACGATCCGGCATTGAAGTTTAAATCGGCCACAGATACTAAGATGGTTGACTTTGTTCCTGGTGATTCATCCAAACAGTTCAGCATCAGCGCTAACCTGGATCCTAAATACGAAAGCGCGCTCATTGAGTTCATCAGTGAGAATCGGGACATCTTTGCATGGAAACCTTCTGACATGCCAAGTGTACCGAGGGAACTCGCTGAGCACACACTCAACATTGATCCTAAGTTTAAACCGGTCCGGCAGTTTCTCCGCCGCTTCAATGAAGAAAGGCGTAAGGCTATTGGTGAAGAGGTAGCCCGTTTGTTGGCCGCAGGGTTTATTGTAGAGGTCTTTCATCCAGAGTGGCTGGCTATTCCGGTGCTGGCGATATACTACCTACAATAGCGCCTAAGGGCCCAAAAATTTCTCGAATAGGAATTCTAGGATTCCATTCTTTTATCGCATTGGGATGTTTTGAATTCTTGAACAAACCAACTCAAGAACAGTTGGATGCCAAATAAAAGCAGGGGATTGGGATTCCATTGCTGTCATTTTATATGTATATGGTTACAATTATTTACGCTCCCAATGTGCTTATGATGTAGCACCCGGTGGATCTTTAGCTAGCGTGTTCTTAAGAAAAACGGCACTTGGCGTATGTGTGTGGATTACATAGATTTAAACAAAGCTTGACCTGCAGACCCCTTTGCTCTCCCTTGCATTGATCAGATAATTGATGCGACGGCAGGTTGTGACCATTTGTGTTTTCTGGATGCTTATTCTGGTTATCATCAGATCAAGAAGGTAATTAAGGACCAGGAGAAGACAACTTTCATAACTCCCTTTGGAGCCTTCTGCTATGTTTCCATGCCCTTTGGACTCAAGAGTGCCCAGGCAACTTACTAGCGCTGTGTTCAGAATTGCCTTCATAAGCAAATTGGGCGCAATGTTCATGCATATGTGGATGATATTGTGATAAAATCCAGAAAGGAGGAGACATTGATAGATGATTTGAGAGAAACCTTTGACAATCTCCGGGTTTACAAGATGATGCTCAATCCGGAGAAGTGTGTCTTTGGTGTCCCGGCGGGCAAGCTCTTGGGTTTTCTGGTATCAAGCAGAGGCATTGAGGCTAATCCGGAAAAGATTTCAGCAATTACATCTTTGGCTAAACCGACGTGTATTAATGACGTTCAACGTCTGGCTGGCCGGATTACAGCCTTGAGCCGGTTTATCAGTCGCCTTGGAGAGAAGGCCATCCCTCTATATCAGATGCTCAAGAAAACAGATAACTTTGTCTGGAGCGAGGCAACTGATAAAGCGTTCGAGGATCTGAAGAGGCAGTTAGCTGAACCGCCCATGCTTGCAGCGCCGATCGAGAAAGAGCCGTTATTGCTGTATGTGCCTGCTAATGCCCGGGCCGTTAGTGTAGCTATTGTGGTAGAGTGCAAGGAGCTTGGCAAGGAATATCCGGTTCAGCGGCCGGTTTATTATATCAGTGAGGTGCTCATTGAGTCAAAGCAGATGTATCCGCATTGACAGAAGCTGGTGTATGGAGTGTTTATGGCAAGCCGGAAGCTTAAACTTTACTTTCAGGGCCATCCCATCATAGTGGTTAGTTCAGCTCCTCTGGGAGATATCATTCAAAACAGAGAGGCAACTGGCCGGATTGCCAAGTGGGCTATTGAGCTTGGACCACATGGGCTCAAATATATACCCCGCACAACAATCAAATCCCAGGCACTCGTGGACTTCATCAATGATTGGACAGAGTTACAGGCACCTGAAGAGAAACCAGTTAATACATATTGGACTATTCATTTTGATGGGTCCAGACAGTTGGAGGGCTCGGGGGCTGGAGTCATACTAACTTCCCCACGAGGTGACAAGTTTTGTTATGTCCTCCGTTTAATGTTCCCTTGTACTAACAATGCAGCTGAATATGAGGCTTTGCTCCACGGTCTTCAGATGGCTAAGGAGATGAATTTAAGCCGGGTTAAGTGCTTCGGCGATTCAGATCTAGTGGCTCAACAGATGTATGGCACTTGGGATTCTAAGGACCCACTCATGGCTGCATATCGGCGAGAGGTGGATACAGTGGTTGGTCACTTTAAGGGTTATCAGGTGGACCATATAGAACGGCGGAAGAATGAAGCGGCGGACGCTTTAAGTCGTCTTGGTTCCTAGCGTAAACCGGTCCCGCCAAATGTCTTTCTTGATGTATTGCATAATCCGTCGGTCAAGGTGCCAACCGAAGAAGATTTGGCTATTCCTAATCCGGAGGCTCAGTTGGTGGCAGCTCTGCATGCCATACCGGATTGGACAATCCCATATCTGGCTTACATGAACCGGGGCGAGTTACCAGACGATGAAACGTTGGCTCGATAGATAATCCGGCGTTCCAAGTCCATGACCGTACTCAACGGGGAGTTACATCGCTATAGTATTTCAGGAGCAATTCAGCGTTGTGTTTCTCCTCAAGAGGGTTGTGAGATTTGGCGAGAAATCCATGAAGGGGATTGCGGTCACCATGCCGGTTCAAAGTCTTTGGTTGCTAAGGCTTTTCGCCACAGTTTTTACTGGTTGACAGCGCATGCTGATGCGGAGGATTTAGTCAAGAGATGTGACGGTTGTCAAAAATTCGCCCGCCGTGCCCACATTCCGGCCCAAGAGTTGAGGATGATTCCAATAACTTGGCCGTTTGCGACTTGGGGGCTTGATATGGTTGGACCCTTCAAGCGATCCAAGGACAAAAAGACCCACCTATTAGTAGCAGTTGATAAATTCACCAAATGGGTGGAAGCAGAGCCTGTCAGCAAGTGTGATGCGGCCACGGCGGTTCAATTCATCAAAAAGGTGATATTCCGGTTTGGTTATCCACACAGCATTATAACAGATAATGGTACTAACCTGTCAAAGGGGTGAAGGAAATATGCCCTAGAGGCAATAATAATGTTATTATTTTATTTCCTTATATCATGATAAATGTTTATTATTCAAGCTAGAATTGTATTATCCGAAAACATAATACTTGTGTGAGTACATTGACAAACTAAACGTCACTAGTATGCCTCTACTTGACTAGCTCGTTAATCAAAGATGGTTATGTTTCCTAACCATAGACATGTGTTGTCATTTGATTAACGGGATCACATTATTAGGAGAATGATGTGATTGACATGACCCATTCCATTAGCTTAGCACCCGATCGTTTAGTATGTTGCTATTGCTTTCTTCATGACTTATACATGTTCCTATGACTATGAGATTATGTAACTCCCATTTGCCGGAGGAACACTTTGTGAGCTACCAAACGTCACAACGTAACTGGGTGATTATAAAGGAGCTCTACAGGTGTCTCCAAAGGTAAATGTTGGGTTGGCCTATTTCGAGATTAGGATTTGTCACTCCGATTGTCGGAGAGGTATCTCTGGGCCCTCTCGGTAATGCACATCACATAAGCCTTGCAAGCATTGCAACTAATGAGTTAGTTGCGAGATGATGTATTAAGAAACGAGTAAAGAGACTTGCCGGTAACGAGATTGAACTAGGTATTGAGATACCGACGATCGAATCTCGGGCAAGTAACATACCGATGACAAAGGGAACAACGCATGTTGTTATGCGGTCTGACCGATAAAGATCTTCATAGAATATGTAGGAGCCAATAAGAGCATCCAGGTTTCGCTATTGGTTATTGACCGGAGACATGTCTCGGTCATGTCTACATTGTTCTCGAACCCGTAGGGTCCGCACGCTTAAGGTTTCGATGACAGTTATATTATGAGTTTATGAGTTTTGATGTACCGAAGTTAGTTCGGAGTCCTGGATGTGATCACGGACATAACGAGGAGTCTCGAAATGGTTGAGACATAAAGATTGATATATTGGACGGCTATATTCGGACACCGGAAGTGTTCCGGGTGATTTCGGAGAAAACCGGAGTACCGGAGGGTTACTGGAACCCCCCGGGAGATGTAATGGGCCATATGGGCCTTAGTGGAGAAAGAGAAGGGCAGCCAGGGTGGGCCGCGCGCCTCCTCCCCCTGGTCCGAATTGGACTAGGAGAGGGGGGGCGGCACCCCCTTTCCTTCTCCCTCCCCACTTCCTTCCCCCTCCTAGTAGGAGTCCTACTCCTACTAGGAGGAGGACTCCTCCTTGGCGCGCCTATAGGGTCGGCCGGTCTCCTCCCCTTGCTCCTTTATATATGGGGGCAGGGGGCACCCCTAGACACACAAGTTGATCCACGTGATCATTTTCTTAGCCATGTGCGGTGCCCCCTTCCACCATAATCCTCGATAATATTGTAGCGGTGCTTAGGCGAAGCCCTGCGATGGTAGAACATAAAGATCGTCACCACGCCATCGTGCTGACGGAACTCTTCCCCGACACTTTGCTGGATCGGAGTCCGGGGATCGTCATCGAGCTGAACGTGTGCTAAAACTCGGAGGTGCCGTAGTTTCGGTGCTTGATCGGTCGGGCCGTGAAGACGTACGACTACATCAACCGCATTGTCATAACGCTTCCGCTGTCTGTCTACAAGGGTATGTAGATCACACTCTCCCCTCTAGTTGCTATGCATCACCATGATCTTGCGTGTGCGTAGGATTTTTTTTTTGAAATTACTACGTTTCCCAACAGTGGTATCAGAGCCTAGGTTTTATGTGTTGATGTTATATGCATGAGTAGAACACAAGTGAGTTGTGGGCGATATAAGTCATACTGCTTACCAGCATGTCATACTTTGGTTCGGCGGTATTGTTGGACGAAGCGGCCCGGACCGACATTACGCGTACGCTTACGCGAGACCGGTTCTCCCGACGTGCTTTACACAAAGGTGGCTAGCGGGTGTCAGTTTCTCCAACTTTAGTTGAACCGAGTGTGGCTACGCCCGGTCCTTGCGAAGGTTAAAACAACACCAACTTGACAAACTATCGTTGTGGTTTTGATGCGTAGGTAAGATTGGTTCTTGCTTAAGCCCGTAGCAGCCACGTAAAACTTGCAACAACAAAGTAGAGGACGTCTAACTTGTTTTTGCAGGGCATGTTGTGATGTGATATGGTCAAGACATGATGCTAAATTTTATTGTATGAGATGATCATGTTTTGTAACCAAGTTATCGGCAACTGGTAGGAGCCATATGGTTGTCGCTTTATTGTATGCAATGCAATTACGCTGTAATGCTTTACTTTATCACTAAGCGGTAGCGATAGTCGTGGAAGCATAAGATTGGCGAGACGACAACGATGCTACGATGGTGATCAAGGTGTCACGCCGGTGACGATGGTGATCACGACGGTGCTTCGAAGATGGAGATCACAAGCACAAGATGATGATGGCCATATCATATCACTTATATTGATTGCATGTGATGTTTATCTTTTATGCATCTTATCTTGCTTTGATTGACGGTAGCATTTTAAGATGATCTCTCACTAATTATCAAGAAGTGTTGTCCCTGAGTATGCACCGTTGCGAAAGTTCTTCGTGCCGAGACACCACGTGATGATCGGGTGTGATAGGCTCTACGTTCAAATACAACGGGTGCAAAACAGTTGCACACGCAGAATACTCAGGTTATACTTCACGAGCCAAGCATATACATATATGGACTCGGAACACGGAGACCGAAAGGTCAAGCATGAATCATATAGTAGATATGATCAACATAGTGATGTTCACCAATGAAACTACTCCATCTCACGTGATGATCGGACATGGTTTAGTTGATTTGGATCACGTAATCACTTAGAGGATTAGAGGGATGTCTATCTAAGTGGGAGTTCTTTAGTAATATGATTAATTGAACCTAAATTTATCATGAACTTAGTACCTGATAGTATCTTGCTTGTTTATGTTTAATTGTAGATAGATGGCCCGTGCTATTGTTCTGTTGAATTTTAATGCGTTCCTTGAGAAAGCAAAGTTGAAAGATGATGGTAGCAATTACACGGACTGGGTCCGTAACTTGAGGATTATCCTCATTGCTGCACAGAAGAATTACGTCCTGGAAGCACCGCTGGGTGCCAGGCCTATTTCTGGAGCAACACCAGATGTTATGAACGTCTGGCAGAGCAAAGCTGATGACTACTCGATAGTTCAGTGTGCCATGCTTTACGGCTTAGAATCGGAACTTCAACGATGTTTTGAACATCATGGAGCATATGAGATGTTCCAGGAGTTGATGTTAATATTTCAAGCAAATGCCCGGATTGAGAGATATGAAGTCTCCAATAAGTTCTATAGCTGCAAGATGGAGGAGAACAGTTCTGTCAGTGAGCATATACTCAAAATGTCTGGGTATAATAATCACTTGATTCAATTGGGAGTTAATCTTCCAGATGATTGCGTCATTGACAGAATTCTCCAATCACTGCCACCAAGCTACAAGAGCTTCGTGATGAACTATAATATGCAAGGGATGAATAAGACTATTCCCGAGCTCTTCGCAATGCTGAAAGCTGTGGAGGTAGAAATCAAGAAGGAGCATCAAGTGTTGATGGTCAACAAGACCACTAGTTTCAAGAAAAAGGGCAAAGGAAAGAAGAAGGGGAACTTCAAAAAGAACAGCAAGCAAGTTGCTACTCAAGAGAAGAAACCCAAACCTGGACCTAAGCCTGAAACTGAGTGCTTCTACTGCAAGGAGACTGGTCACTGGAAGCGGAACTGCCCCAAATATTTGGTGGATAAGAAGGATGGCAAGGTGAACGAAGGTATATGTGATATACATGTTATTGATGTGTACCTTACTAATGCTCGCACTAGCACCTGGGTATTTGATACTGGTTCTGTTGCTAACATTTGCAACTCAAAACAGGGACTACGGATTAAGCGAAGATTGTCTAAGGACGAGGTGACGATGCGCGTGGGAAATGGTTCCAAAGTCGATGTGATCACGGTCGGCATGCTACCTCTACATCTACCTTCGGGATTAGTATTAGACCTAAATAATTGTTATTTGGTGCCAGCGTTAAGCATGAACATTATATCTGGATCTTGTTTGATGCAAGATGGTTATTCATTTAAATCAGAGAATAATGGTTGTTCTATTTATATGAGTAATATCTTTTATGGTCATGCACCCTTAAAGAGTGGTCTATTCTTATTAAATCTCGATAGTAGTGACACACATATTCATAATGTTGAAGCCAAAAGATGCAGAGTTGATAATGATAGTGCAACTTATTTGTGGCACTGCCGTTTGGGTCATATCGGTGTAAAGCGCATGAAGAAACTCCATACTGATGGACTTTTGGAACCACTTGATTATGAATCACTTGGTACTTGCGAACCGTGCCTTATGGGTAAGATGACAAAAACACCGTTCTCCGGTACTATGGAGAGAGCAACAGATTTGTTGGAAATCATACATACAGATGTATGTGGTCCAATGAATGTTGAGGCTCGTGGCGGATATCATTATTTTCTCACCTTCACAGATGACTTAAGTAGATATGGGTATATCTACTTAATGAAACATAAGTCTGAAACATTTGAAAAGTTCAAAGAATTTCAGAGTGAAGTTGAAAATCATCGTAACAAGAAAATAAAATTCCTACGATCTGATCATGGAGGAGAATATTTGAGTTACGAGTTTGGTGTACATTTGAAACAATGCGAAATAGTTTCGCAACTCACGCCACCCGGAACACCACAGCGTAATGGTGTGTCCGAACGTCGTAATCGTACTTTACTAGATATGGTGCGATCTATGATGTCTCTTACTGATTTACCACTATCGTTTTGGGGATATGCTCTAGAGACGGCCGCATTCACGTTAAATAGGGCACCATCAAAATCCGTTGAGAGGACGCCTTATGAACTGTGGTTTGGCAAGAAACCAAAGTTGTCATTTCTGAAAGTTTGGGGCTGCGATGCTTATGTGAAAAAGCTTCAACCTGATAAGCTCGAACCCAAATCGGAGAAATGTGTCTTCATAGGATATCCAAAGGAAACTATTGGATACACCTTCTATCACAGATCCGAAGGCAAGACTTTTGTTGCTAAATTCGGAAACTTTCTAGAGAAGGAGTTTCTCTCGAAAGAAGTGAGTGGGAGGAAAGTAGAACTTGACGAGGTAACTATACCTGCTCCCTTATTGGAAAGTAGTACATCACAGAAACCAGTTTCTGTGACACCTACACCAATTAGTGAGGAAGCTAATGATGATGATCATGAAACTGCAGAACAAGATACTACTGAACCTCGTAGATCAACCAGAGTAAGATCCGCACCATAGTGGTACGGTAATCCTGTTCTGGAAGTCATGCTACTAGATCATGATGAACCTACGAACTATGAAGAAGCGATGGTGAGCCTAGATTCCGCAAAATGGCTTGAAGCCATGAAATCTGAGATGGGATCCATGTAAGAGAACAAAGTATGGACTTTGGTTGACTTGCCCAATGATCGGCAAGCAATTGAGAATAAATGGATCTTCAAGAAGAAGACTGACGCTGACGGTAATATTACTGTCTACAAAGCTCGACTTGTCGCAAAAGGTTTTCGACAAGTTCAAGGGATTGACTACGATGAGACCTTCTCACCCGTAGCGATGCTTAAGTCTGTCTGAATCATGTTAGCAATTTCCGCATTTTATAATTATGAAATTTGGCAGATGGATGTCAAAACTGCATTCCTAAATGGATTTCTGGAAGAAGAGTTGTATATGATGCAACCGGAAGGTTTTGTCAATCCAAAGGGAGCTAACAAAGTATGCAAGCTCCAGCAATCCATTTATGGACTGGTGCAAGCTTCTCGAAGTTGGAATAAACGCTTTGATAGTGTGATCAAAGCATTTGGTTTTGTACAGACTTTTGGAGAAGCCTGTATTTACAAGAAAGTGAGTGGGAGCTCTGTAGCATTTCTGATATTATATGTAGATGACATATTACTAATCGGAAATGATATAGAATTTCTGAATAGCATAAAGGGATACTTGAATAAGAGTTTTTCAATGAAAGACCTCGGTGAAGCTGCTTACATATTGGGCATTAAGATCTATAGAGATAGATCAAGACGCTTAATTGGACTTTCACAAAGCACATACCTTGACAAAATTTTGAAGAAGTTCAAAATGGATCAAGCAAAGAAAGGATTCTTGCCTGTATTACAAGGTGTGAAATTGAGTAAGACTCAATGCCCGACAAATGCAGAAGATAGAGAGAAAATGAAAGATGTTCCCTATGCTTCAGCCATAGGCTCTATCATGTATGCAATGCTGTGTACCAGACCTGATGTGTGTCTTGCTATAAGTCTAGCAGGGAGGTACCAAAGTAATCCAGGAGTGGATCACTGGACAGCGGTCAAGAACATCCTGAAATACCTGAAAAGGACTAAGGATATGTTTCTCATATATGGAGGTGACAAAGAGCTCATCGTAAATGGTTACGTTGATGCAAGCTTTGACACTGATCCGGACGATTCTAAATCGCAAACCAGATACGTGTTTACATTAAATGGTGGAGCTGTCAGTTGGTGCAGTTCTAAACAAAGCGTTGTGGAGGGATCTACATGTGAAGCAGAGTACATAGATGCTTCGGAAGCAGCAAACGAAGGAGTCTGGATGAAGGAGTTCATATCCGATCTAGGTGTCATACCTAGTGCATCGGGTCCAATGAAAATCTTTTGTGATAATACTGGTGCAATTGCCTTGGCAAAGGAATCCAGATTTCACAAGAGAACCAAGCACATCAAGAGATGCTTCAATTCCATCCAGGATCTAGTCCAGGTGGGAGACATAGAGATTTGCAAGATACATACGAATCTGAATGTTGCAGACCCGTTGACTAAGCCTCTTCCACGAGCAAAACATGATCAGCACCAAAGCTCCATGGGTGTTAGAATCATTACTTGTAATCTAGATTATTGACTCTAGTGCAAGTGGGAGACTGAAGGAAATATGCCCTAGAGGCAATAATAATGTTATTATTTTATTTCCTTATATCATGATAAATGTTTATTATTCATGCTAGAATTGTATTATCCGGAAACATAATACTTGTGTGAATACATAGACAAACTAAACGTCACTAGTATGCCTCTACTTGACTAGCTCGTTAATCAAAGATGGTTATGTTTCCTAACCATAGACATGTGTTGTCATTTGATTAACGGGATCACATTATTAGGAGAATGATGTGATTGACATGACCCATTCCATTAGCTTAGCACCCGATCGTTTAGTATGTTGCTATTGCTTTCTTCATGACTAATACATGTTCCTATGACTATGAGATTATGCAACTCCCGTTTGCCGGAGGAACACTTTGTGTGCTACCAAACATCACACGTAACTGGGTGATTATAAAGGAGCTCTACAGGTGTCTCCAAAGGTAAATGTTGGGTTGGCGTATTTCGAGATTAGGATTTGTCACTCCGATTGTCAGAGAGGTATCTTTGGGCCCTCTCGGTAATGCACATCACATAAGCCTTGCAAGCATTGCAACTAATGAGTTAGTTGCGAGATGATGTATTACGAAACGAGTAAAGAGACTTGCCGGTAACGAGATTGAACTAGGTATTGAGATACCGACGATCGAATCTCGGGCAAGTAACATACCGATGACAAAGGGAACAACGTATGTTGTTATGCGGTCTGACCGATAAAGATCTTCGTAGAATATGTAGGAGCCAATATGAGCATCCAGGTTCCGCTATTGGTTATTGACCGGAGACATGTCTCGGTCATGTCTACATTGTTCTCGAACCCGTAGGGTCCGCACGCTTAAGGTTTCGATGATAGTTATATTATGAGTTTATGAGTTTTTATGTATCGAAGTTAGTTCGGAGTCCCGGATGTGATCACGGACATAACGAGGAGTCTCGAAATGGTCGAGACATAAAGATTGATATATTGGACGGCTATATTCGGACACCGGAAGTGTTCCGGGTGATTTCGGAGAAAACCGGAGTACCGGAGGGTTACCGGAACCCCCTGGGAGAAGTAATGGGCCATATGGGCCTTAGTGCAGAAAGAGAAGGGCAGCCAGGGTGGGCCGCGCGCCTCCTCCCCTGGTCCGAATTGGACTAGGAGAGGGGGGGGGCCCTTTCCTTCTCCCTCCCCACTTCCTCCCCCCTCCTAGTAGGAGTCCTACTCCTACTAGGAGGAGGACTCCTCCTTGGCGCGCCTATAGGGCCGGCCGGCCTCCTCCCCTTGCTCCTTTATATATGGGGGCAGGGGCACCCCTAGACACACAAGTTGATCCACGTGATCGTTTTCTTAGCCGTGTGCGGTGCCCCCTTCCACCATAATCCTCGATAATATTGTAGTCGTGCGTAGGCGAAGCCCTGCGACGGTAGAACATCAAGATCGTCACCATGCCGTCGTGCTGACGGAACTCTTCCCCGACACTTTGCTGGATCGAAGTCCGGGGATCGTCATCGAGCTGAACATGTGCTAAAACTCGGAGGTGCCATAGTTTCGGTGCTTGATCGGTCGGGCCGTGAAGACGTATGACTACATCAACCGCTTTGTCATAATGCTTCCGCTGTCGGTCTACAAGGGTACATAGATCACACTCCCCCCTCTCGTTGCTATGCATCACCATGATCTTGCGTGTAGCACATCCGGCTCGATCTAGCATACTACGTTTCCCAACAAGGGGGACATGGAAGAATTTTGTCAACGTTAGCACATCCGGCTCGATCTAGCATCGGTGGCTCACCCCCAGTCTAATGGTCAAGCAGAGAGGGAAAATCAAGAAATTCTATGGGGTATCAAACCCAGGCTTATGGTTCCCTTAAAGCGGACACCGGTTTGTTGGGTTGAGGAGCTACCTTCTGTGTTATGGACCATCAACACCACACCCAATAGGTCTACGGGTTACACACCTTTCTTCGTGGTCTATGGAGCGGAGGCAGTTCTTCCTAGTGACATCCGTCATGACTCGCTCCGTGTGACAGCTTATGTTGAAGCTGATAATGAGAAGGCACGTCAAGATTCTCTGGACCTGTTGGATGAAGAGCGTGATCTGGCAGCAGCGCGATCGGCGATTTATCAACAAGATCTCCAACGTTATCACAGCCGCCGGGTTAAAACCAGAACCTTTCAAGAAGGCAATTTGGTGCTCCGGCTCATCCAGGATCAGACTGATATGCACAAGTTATCCCCACCTTGGGAAGGACCCTTTGTGGTCAGCAAAAATCTGCACAACGGGTCTTACTACCTCATTGATGTTCGAGAGCATAAAGACTCACGTCAATCGGAGGAGGAGACCAAGCGGCCATGGAACATAGCTCTCCTTCGGCCTTACTATACTTGAAGCCATAGGCTCTTCATCTGTACATAAGTATGACAGTGTATATATCATATAATAAACCGGAGCCTCTGTTATAAGCAGGCTATATGTTTCTTTTACATCTCGTGTGTGTTATACGAGTTTACTGACAAAGCGGAGTTTTTATTAATCCGGTCTTAGCAGTTGCACGGATATAAAGAAAATCACTAGGGGGCTTGGTCATATTTGAACTACAGCTACACCTTCTGATCGGTTTTGAAACCACGAAGGGATATCACTAGGGGGCTTGGTTGTTATCACACCATAGCTACACCTCTTGATAGGCATTTAGGCCACAAAAGAAAAATATGTGGAGCCAAAGAGAGTGTGGCACAAAGCACAGACTCAAACATGGGCACACACTGAGCACAGCTAACAAAGTTACTTGGGGGCTCTTTTTGCAAAGAAACAAAGAGTTTGAAAGGACCCTTGTAATTGGCTATCAAGCCACGGCTTGGAAGCCTGGTGTATTCACCTAAAAACCCGGGTTAAACCTGCCTTCATCAAGTAAGCCACTCCTGTCCAGGTAATCCTGGTATGACCCATCGAACGTTTGACATGTCAATCTTTTATAGACCCTGAACTTGTCAAAGTTAAAACGATGATCGGTTAATTGGAGGCCCATCTTAAAAGGCTTTGTTAAATGGTTTAACTCAGAGGCCTGGCAGCCCATGAAAAGCCTCGATTTAGAGCCTGGAAGCTCGTAAAAAGCCTGGCATATTTCCCTTTTTGAGTTTTATTTGTTGAAGTTCATAAGTATTTTTTGATAAACCGGCGTCCTTGACCCGGCTTGCTTTTCAACTACAAGTTGTCGGCACATGATCAGTTATAAACCGGTGTTTATTGACCCGGTCTGGTTTGACTAAATCACCAGTGTTATAAAGAAAACCCGGTAGTTATCCCGGTCCGGTTTAATATATAGACCGACATTACAAGGATGGGGACGTTCCGGATTGGTATTAACACCTTTGCCGTATACACCGTTGGTTAACAAAAAGGTATGTTATGCATATTGCTTTTTGTACAACCACTTCGATTATTTCATCTATGTATTGTACACTTCCTGGACATTATGACCCGTCTAGCAGTAAACCGCTAGATACTGTTAAGTTGTTATACCCAGGAACACAATTCATCATGGGTTATGCATAAATATATCCCACAAGGTGGCACAAGTTGTTGTGAGGCATTACAAAACATGCTCGATGGCATGGCAAATAACGGAGTTTTGGATATCCTATTACAAGAAGCTTTCAAAGCGGCTCCAATAGCATAATTGTTTTTCACAAGATCGGCACACAGTGGCCAGTAAACCGGCGACCGGTTTAGGACGCTTCATCTGGACGGTTTGATGGTTGAGGGTCAGTTGGTGTGGGCACTTCTTCATCCCTCCCACACGCTGGAAATCAACCATCGACCAATCGATTCCAGTTAAAGCTTGAAATACTGCTTCCTCATGGATAGGATTGGAGGGGTTAATATCAGGAGCATAAGTGTGCTTACGAATCGGAGGCACAAGTTCTTCAACTTCATGGATGTCGGTCGGCTGTCTTTTTCCTTCAGCGTCATAAACCGGCTGAAAATGGGACAAGTCTGTATCATCGTCCAGTTTGCTGGCTACCGGCCGCATCTGTTTGGTCAGCCGCCAGAGGTCATCATTGTCGAAGTTTGAACCGTCTTCCTTCACACCTGGGTATCCCTTAATGATATCCTCTGCTTTAAGGTCTGGAATCCAGGCTTTGGCTCGAATAAGTGCGGTTAAAGCTCCTGCTCTGGCAGCTGCCTTCTTCAATTCGGCAATATGGGCTGGTGCTACCTCTTGAGCTTGCGTTGGTTTTCCCCGAAGAGGAGAGGATGATGCAGCAGAGTAGCGTAAGTATTTCCCTCAGTTTTTTAGAACCAAGGTATCAATCCAGTAGGAGGCCACGCTCAAGTCCCTCGTACCTGCACAAAACGATAGCTACTCGCAACCGACGCGATTAGGGGTTGTCAATCCCTTCACGGTCACTTACGAGAGTGAGATCTGATAGATAGTATTTTTGGTATAGAGATGCAAAGTGAAAAGTAAAAGGCAAAGTAAAAAGCAAAGCAAGATTAAAGTGATGGAGATTGATACGATGAGAATAGACCCGGGGGCCATAGGTTTCACTAGTGGCTTCTCTCAAGAGCATAAGTATTCTACGGTGGGTGAACAAATTACTATTGAGCAATTGACAGAATTGAGCATAGTTATGAGATATCTAGGCATGATCATGCATATAGGCAACACGTTCGTGACAAGTAGACCGAAACGATTCTGCATCTACTACTATTACTCCACTCATCGACCTCTATCCAGCATGCATCTAGAGTATTAAGTTAAAAACAGAGTAACGCTTTAAGCAAGATGACATGATGTAGAGAGATAAATTCATGCAATATGAAATAAAACCCATCTTGTTATCCTCGATGGCAACGATACAATACGTGCCTTGCTGCCCCTTCTGTCACTAGGAAAGGACACCGCAAGATCGAACCCAAAGCTAAGCACTTCTCCCATGGCTAGAAAAACCAATCTAGTAGGCCAAACCAAACTGATAATTCGAAGAGACTTGCAAAGATAACCAATCATACATAAAAGAATTTAGAGAAGATTCAAATATTATTCATAGATAGACTTGATCATAAACCCACAATTCATCGGTCTCAACAAACACACCGCAAAAAGAAGAAGATTACATCGAATAGATCTCCACGAGAGAGGGGGAGAACTTTGTATTGAGATCCAAAAAGAGAGAAGAAGCCATCTAGATACTAACTATGGACCCGAAGGTCTGAGGTAAACTACTCACACTTCATCGGAGAGGCTACGATGATGTAGAAGCCCTCCGTGATGACGACCCTCTCTGGCGGAGCTCTGGAACAGGCCCCAAGATGGGATCTCGTGGATACAAAAAGTTCCGGCGGTGGAATTAGGTTTTTGGCTCCGTATCTGTTCGTTTGGGGGTACGTAGGAATATATAGGAGGAAGAAGTACGTCGGTGGAGCTTCAGTGGGCCCACGAGGGTGGGGGCGCGCTTGGGGGTATAGGGCACGCCCCCCTACCTCGTGCCCACCTCGAAGCTTCCTTGGTGTAGGGTCCAAGTCTCCTGGGTCATATTCGGTGAGAAAATCACGTTCCCGAAGGTTTCATTCCGTTTGGACTCTGTTTGATATTCCGTTTCTTCGAAACACTGAAATAGGCAAAAAACAGCAATTCTTGGCTGGGCCTCCGGTTAATAGGTTAGTCCCAAAAATAATATAAAAGTGGAAAATAAATCCCAATATAGTCTAAAACAGTAGATAATATAGCATGGAGCAATAAAAAATTATAGATATGTTGGAGACGTATCAGGCATCCCCAAGCTTAATTCCTGCTCGTCCTCGAGTAGGTAAATGATAAAAAGAGAATTTTTGATGCGGAGTGCTACTTGGCATAATTTCAATGCAAATTTTCTTAATTGTGGTATGAATATTCAGATTAGAAAGATTCAAGACAAAAGTTCATATTGACATAGAGAATAATAATACTTCAAGCAAACCAACAAAGAAATTATGTTTTCTCAAAGTAACATGGCCAAAGAAAGTTCATCCCTACAAAATCATATAGTTTAGTCATGCTCCATTTTCGTCACACAAGAATGCTCTCATCATGCACAACCCCGATGACAAGCCAAGCAATTGTTTCATACCTTAATAATTTCAAACTCATAAACTTTCATGCAATACATGAGCGTGAGCCATGGATATAGCACTATGGGTGGAATAGAATATAATGATGGGGGTTATGTGGAGAAGACAAAAAGGAGAAAGTCTCACATCAACAAGGCTAATCAATGGGCTATGGAGATGCCTATCGATTGATGTTAATGCAAGGAGTAGGGATTGCCATGCAACGGATGCACTAGAGCTATAAATGTATGAAAGCTCAACAAAAGAAACTAAGTGGGTGTGCATCGAACTTGCTTGCTCAAGAAGACCTAGGGCACTTGAGGAGGCCCATTGTTGGAATATACAAGCCAAGTTCTATAATAAAAATTCCCACTAGTATATGAAAGTGACAAAACACGAGACTCTCTATCATGAAGATTTTGAAGCACAAGTGTGGAAAAAGGATAGTAGCATTGCCCCTTTTTATTTATTTTCATTTTTGGGCCTTCTCTTTTTTTGGCCTTTCTCTTTTTTTGGGACAATGCTCTATTGAATGATGATCATCACACTTCTATTTATTTACAACTCAATGATTACAACTCGATACTAGAACAAAGTATGACTCTATATGGATGCCTCCGACGGTGTACCGGGATATGCAATGAATCAAGAGTGACAAGTATGAAAGAATTATGAACGGTGGCTTTGCCACAAACACTATGTCAAATACATGATCATGCTAGCAATATGGCAATGATGAATGTGCCATGATAAACTCGATGGTGGAAAGTTGCATGGCAATATATCTCGGAATGGCTATGGAAATGCCATAATAGGTAGGTATGGTGGCTGTTTTGAGGAAGATATAAGGAGGTTTATGTGTGAAAGAGCATATCATATCACGGGGTTTGGATGCACCGGTGAAGTTTGCACCAACTCTCGATGTGAGAAAGGGCAATGCATGGTACCGTAGAGGCTAGCAATGATGGAAGGGTGAGAGTGCGTATAATCCATGGACTCAACATTAGTCATAAAGAACTCATATACTTATTGCAAAAATCTACAAGCAATCAAAAACCAAAGCATTACGCGCATGCTCCTAGGGCGATAGATTGGTAGGAAAAGACCATCGCTCGTCCCCGACCGCCACTCATAAGGAGGACAATCAAATAACACCTCATGTTTCAAATTTGTTGCATAACGTTTACCATACGTGCATGCTACGGGACTTGCAAATTTTAACCGAAGCACTTCTCAAATTCACAATTACTCTACTAGCATGACTTTGATATTACTACCTCCATATCTCAAAACAATTATCAAGCATCCAACTTTTCTTAGTATTCAACGCACTCAAAAGAAAGTTTCACAAATCTTGAATACCAAGCATGTTATTATTAAGCAAATTACCATGCTATTAAGACTCTCAAAATAATTTAAGTGAAGCATGAGAGATCAATAGTTTCTTTAAAACAAATCCACCACCGTGCTCTAAAGATCTAAGTGAAGCACATAGATCAAAATTATAACGCTCAAAAGATATAAGTGAAGCACATAGAGCAAAACTACATAGCTCAAAAGATATAAGTGAAGCACATAGAGCAAAACTACATAGCTCAAAAGATATAAGTGAAGCACATAGAGTATTCTATCAAATTCTAATTCATGTATGGCTCTCTCAAAAGGTGTGTACATCAAGGATGATTGTGGCACACTAGCAAACAAAGACACAAATAATACAAGACGCTCCAAGCAAAACACATATCATGTTGATGAATAAAAATATAGCTCCAAGTAAATTACCGATGGAAGTAGACGAACGAGGGGATGCCTTCCGGGGGATCCCCAAGCTTTGACTTTTTGGTGTCCTTGGATTATCTTGGGGGTGCCATGGGCACCCCAAAGCTTAGGCTCTTGCCACTCCTTGTTCCATAATCCATCAAAAGAATTCACCCAAAACTTGAAAACTTCACAACACAAACACTCAATAGAAATCTCGTGAGCTCCGTTAGAGAAAGAAAACAAAAGACCACTTCAAGGTACTGTAATGAACTCTTTATTTATTTATATTGGTGTTAAACCTGCTATATTGCAACTTCTCTATGGATTATAAACTATTTTACTAGCCATAGATTCATCAAAATAAGCAAACAACACACGAAAAACAGAATCTGTCAAAAACAGAACAGTCTGTAGTAATCTGTAACTAACGCAAACTTCTGGAACTCCAAAATATCTAACAAAATTGGAAGACCTAGAAAATTTGTTTATTGATCAGAAGCAATTAGAATCAGTATTTTATCTCATTCTGATGATTTTTAATAATTCGGGCACTGAATGCAAAGTTTCTGGAAATTACAGCAAGATCAAATAACTATCATCCAAGAAGATCCAATAGGTCTAACTTGGCACAAACACTAATTAAAACAAAAAACCACATCCAAACAGAAGGTAGATGGGTTATTTATTCCCTAACAGAAGAAAAACACAAAAAACTAAAAATAAAATTGGGTTGCCTCCCAACAAGCGCTATCGTTTAACGCCCCTAGCTAGGCATAAAAGCGAGGATAGATCTAAGTATTGCCATCTTTGGTAGGCAATCCATAAGTGGATCTCATGATAGTTTCATATGGAAATTTATTTTCTTTCTAGGAAAGTGTTCCATGCACTTTTTTAATGGAAATTGAAATCTAATATTCCGTTCCTTCATATCAATAATCGCACCAACCGTTCTAAGGAAAGGTCTACCAAGAATAATAGGGCAAGAAGGATTGCAATCTATATCAAGAACAATGAAATCTACGGGCACATAATTCCTATTTGCAACAATAAGAACATCATTAGTTCTTCCCATAGGTTTCTTAATAGTGGAATCCGCAAGATGCAAGTTTAGAGAGCAATCATCAAAATCGCGGAAATCTAGCAAATCACACAAAGTTTTGGGGATAGTGGAAACACTAGCACCCAAATCACACAAAGCATAAAACTCATGATCTTTAATTTTAATTTTAATAGTTGGTTCCCACTCATCATAGAGTTTTCTAGGGATAGAAACTTTTAACTCAAGCTTTTCTTCATAAGATTGCATCAAGGAATCAATGATATGTTCGGTGAAGGCTTTGTTTTGACTATAAGCATGTGGAGAATTTAGCACGGATTGCAACAAGGAAATACAATCAATTAGAGAGCAACTTTCATAATTAAATTCCTTGAAATCCAATATAGTGGGTTTAGCAACATCTAGATTTTTATTTATTTCAATCCCACTTTCATCAATTTCATCATAGAGATCTAAATACTCCGAATTTTTGGAATGCCTTCTAGGTAAAGGAAGATCATATTCAGTTTCATCAAGATTCATATTGCAAAACAAAGATTTGATAGGGGACACATCAATAACTTTTAGATCTTCATCTTGATTTTCATAGGAATTGGAAGAACACGCTTTAATAAAGGCATCTTCGGAAGCACGCATCCTAGCGGTTCTTTCCTTGCACTCGTCAATGGAAATTATAATGGCTTTGAGAGACTCATTGATATCATGCTTGGGAGGAATAGATCTAAGCTTTAAAGAATCAATCTCAAGAGAAATTCTATCAACGTTCCTAGCCAAATCATTGACTTTAAGTAATTTCTCTTCAAGCAAAGCATTAATATTCTTTTGTGAATTCATAAACTCTTTAACACTATTCTCAAATTCAGAGGGCATCTTATTATAATTTCCATAAGAGTTGTTGTAGGAATTTCCATAATTATTAGAAGGATTACTAGGATAAGGCCTAGGATTAAAATTCCCTCTACACGCGTTGTTACAAAAATTATTCCTACCAACAAAATTCACATCCATAGATTCATTGTTATTCTCAATCAAAGCAGACAAAGGCATATCATTAGGATCAGAAGAAACACTCTTAGTAGCAAATAATTTCATAAGTTCATCCATCTTTCCACTCAAACCATTGATTTCTTCTATCGCATGCACTTTTTTATTAGAAGATCTTTCAGTATGCCATTGAGAATAATTAACCATAATATTATCTAGGAGTTTAGTAGCATCTCCTAAAGTGATTTCCATAAAACTGCCTCCCGCGGCCGAATCTAAAAGATTTCTAGAAGCAAAATTCAATCCGGCATAAAATTTTTGTATAATCATCCACAAATTTAAACCATGAGTAGGGCAATTACGTATCATTAATTTCATTCTCTCCCAAGCTTGTGCAACATGTTCATGATCAAGTTGCTTAAAATTCATAATATCGTTTCTAAGAGAGATGATCTTAGAGGGAGGAAAATACTTAGAGATAAAAGCATCTTTGCACTTGTTCCAAGAATCAATACTATTTTTAGGCAAAGATGAAAACCAAGCTTTAGCACGATCTCTAAGCGAAAAAGGAAATAGCTTCAATTTAACGACATCATTATTGACATCTTTTTTATTTTGCATATCACATAAATCAACAGAGCTATTCAGATGAGTAGCGGCATCTTCACTAGGAAGGCCGGCAAATTGATCTTTGATAACAAGATTCAACAAGGCAGTATTGATTTCACAAGATTCAATATTGGTAAGAGGAGCAATCAGAGTGCTAAGGAAATCATTATTATTGGTATTGGTGAAGTCACACAATTTGGTAGTATCTTGAGCCATCGCGACAAACAAGCAATCCAACACACGAGCAAACAAAAGGCAAGCGAGGAAAAGGCAAACGGAGAAAGGAGAAGGAGAAAGAGAGGGCGAATAAAATGGCAAGGGTGAAGTGGGGGAGAGGAAAACGAGAGGCAAATTGCAACTAATGTAATGCGAGAGATAGGGATTGTGATGGGTACTTGGTATGTTGACTTTTTGCGTAGACTCCCCGGCAACGGCGCCAGAAATTCTTCTTGCTACCTCTTGAGCTTGCGTTGGTTTTCCCCGAAGAGGAGAGGATGCTGCAGCAGAGTAGCCTAAGTATTTCCCTCAGTTTTTGAGAACCAAGGTATCAATCCAGTAGGAGGCCACACTCAAGTCCCTCGTACCTGCACAAAACGATAGCTACTCGCAACCAACACGATTAGGGGTTGTCAATCACTTCACAGTCACTTACGAGAGTGAGATCTGATAGATAGTATTTTTGGTATTTTTGGTATAGAGATGCAAAGTGAAAAGTAAAAGGCAAAGTAAAAAAGCAAAGCAAGATTAAAGTGATGGAGATTGATATGATGAGAATAGACCCGGGGGCCATAGGTTTCACGAGTGGCTTCTCTCAAGATCATAAGTATTCTACGGTGGGTGAACAAATTACTGTTGAGCAATTGATAGAATTGAGCATAGTTATGAGAATATCTAGGCATGATCATGTATATAGGCATCACGTCCGTGACAAGTAGACAAACGATTCTACATATACTACTATTACTCCACTCATCGACCGCTATCCAGCATGCATCTAGAGTATTAAGTTAAAAACAGAGTAACGCTTTAAGCAAGATGACATGATGTAGAGAGATAAATTCATGCAATATGAAATAAACCCCATCTTGTTATCCTCGATGGCAACGATACAATATGTGCCTTGCTGCCCCTTCTGTCACTGGGAAAGGACACCGCAAGATCGAACCCAAAGCTAAGCACTCCTCCCATGTCTAGAAAAACCAATCTAGTAGGCCAAACCAAACTGATAATTCGAAGAGACTTGCAAAGATAACCAATCATACATAAAAGAATTTAGAGAAGATTCAAATATTATTCATAGATAGACTTGATCATAAACCCACAATTCATCGGTCTCAACAAACACACCACAAAAAGAAGAAGATTACATCGAATAGATCTCCACGAGAGAGGGGGAGAACTTTGTATTGAGATCCAAAAAGAGAGAAGAAGCCATCTAGCTACTAACTATGGACCCGAAGGTCTGAGGTAAACTACTCAGACTTCATCGGAGAGGCTATGATGATCTAGAAGCCCTCCGTGATGACGGCCCTCTCCGGCGGAGCTCCGGAACAGGCCCCAAGATGGGATCTCGTGGATACAGAAATTTGCGGTGGTGGAATTAGGTTTTTGGCTCCGTATATGTTCATTTGGGGGTACGTACGTATATATAGGAGGAAGAAGTACGTCGGTGGAGCTTCAGTGGACCCACGAGGGTGGGGGCACGCCTGGGGGTATAGGGCGCGCCCCCTACCTCGTGCCCACCTCGAAGCTTCCTTGGCATAGGGTCCAAGTCTCCTGGGTCATATTCGGTGAGAAAATCACGTTCCTGAAGGTTTCATTCCATTTGGACTCCGTTTGATATTCCGTTTCTTCGAAACACTAAAATAGGCAAAAAATAGCAATTCTGTGCTGGGCCTCCGGTTAATAGGTTAGTCCCAAAATAATATAAAAGTGGAAAATAAAGCCCAATATAGTCCAAAAGAGTAGATAATATAGCATGGAGCAATCGAAAATTATAGATACATTGGAGACGTATCAGCTGGTAACATGGCCAACTTCTCAAGTGTTTCTTTAATCATGGTTGGGGCCGGTATGTTATAAGCTGCCATACAAATAGCCCGCTGAGACCCAGAGTATAGCTATTCAACCAATGTATATGTCGCTTTGAGCTTCATCCGCATGTCTGTACCAAGATGAGCGATCCGAGTACCTGCCAAAGATTTTTATCAACGTTCTGGTCAGTGATAAGGTTCATTGACTTGCGCAAAACACATAAGCAGACACTCACCAAAGATAGCAGAAGTCATAGCATTGATTTGCCGTTTAAACCAACTAGTTCATCTGCAACTGGCTTCAGGGCTGCCTCGGCGTCTTCAGCTCTTTTGGTTAACCCAGACTTTTCGGATTCCCAGTTAGCACGATCTTTGGTGAAAGCTTCCTTTAGCTTTTCCATTACGTCCAGGGCTTGGGTCAGCTCCTCTTTGGCTTTTGCAGCCTCTGCTTGTTGTGACTTTACATTTTCTTGCAAGTCAGAGTTTCAGGCATCTTTGCTTCTCAGTTCAGCCTGCAACATTGGAGGTATATTCAGCAACAGGTTATATATGTTTTAGGTACAAAGCGTATAACAAGTTATGCCCTTCATACTTGGGGGCTAATGTCTGTTCGCTCTAAAGTGCTGCATTTTATATAAGTCTCCAGAGCAATACAAGCATTCTAATTTGGGGGCTAATGTACGTCTGTTCTAAACTGGATGCATGGATTAAAACCCGGATTAACTTGCCCAGTTAAGCCGACCTTTGGGTGCAGACAGTTACACAAGGCTATCTAATTGATAAAAGATGAGTCTTAATTACAAAGACCCGGTTTCTGATTAACATCATAAAACGGCCCTTGGGGGCTACTTGGGCTACTGTCTCAGCTATGAATCAATAAACAAAGGGAGATGAATTTAACTCATATCGCTCTTTCATCAAGTTCACCAAACCGGCTTCATAGTCCCGGTTTGAGTGCACACGGTTCAAGAAGCCAGAGTGAAGCTCTTCAGCGCTGAAATGAGCATAGCTTGATAAATCGCTGCTCCACTTGCCTTTTTCCCTAGCAGCTTGCTCTTCTTTGGCGCTATGTTGAGCCAAGATGACGGGATGGCCAGGGGAACTATGGCCCATTCCAGTGATGATAACATCGTCTCCTTGACGTTCAGTATGTTTGGCTGGTGACAATGGAGTATCAACATTTCTCACCGGACTAGCCCGGTTTGGCTCTGCCGGTTCAACGTTAGGTGCGGCAGGTTCAGCGTCAGCTGGATCAACGGTGTTTTGGCCTTGAAGGGGCGGTTCACCAGAGGCGGCTTCAGGATGAATGCCCTCCGGTTCACAAGTTTGTTCCGGTTCACCTCTGGTTTCTTCTTCAAAAGTGGCCGGGTCTTCGGGCGGGTTGGTGACCCGAGCTTTCTTGCTGGGTCTGGCTTTGGTCCTGTAAACAAAAATATAAAAGGATTAATATCTTATTCAAGTTCTATGATGCATTGAAGGAAAAGGTTTTACAACTTACCCAGCCACAGTTTTCAGAGGAGGGAGTTGAGTTGCTATCGACTCGCTAGATGATGAGGGAGGTGTCACCTGATAATTTGAATCGGATGGATTAAGAGGTTGTCTGAAATAACCTGCCTTGGGGTAAGAATGGTCAGGAGTAGGAGAGACCTCAGACCGGCGCTTCCGAACCGGGTTATCAGGTAAACCGGCTGAAGTGACCTGTTGGCCACTATGCCGGGTTGTCCGATGAGCTTCATGCTGCTGAGTCTTCAAAATAAATGTTGGGTCCAAGTGAGCAAGAGGATGAGAAAAGCTTACTTTCTGGACTGCTTGGCAGGTTTTTTGTGTTGGCATAGAGTCTGAACCGGAGGAAAGGGTAATTACCTCTACATCATCAGCTTGACTGCCTTCTACGTCCTCCTGAGGAATATCATTATTACTGAGATGCATGAAAAGAGAGACAAGTGAGTCAAGTTCTACCTCAACTTCTGGATCATCAATGTCGTCATCAAGCTCCATGTTGATCCGGTTAGCCGTTTTCCATTTTGACGTCCTTTTGACGGCTTTGGTTTTTGGGCGAGATGGTTTGACCGCTTTGTCCACAGTTGGTTTTACCGCTTTTTCTATGGTTTTCCGTTTCCAGAAGGGGTCATCACCCTATACATACACAGAAGAAGGATTACAGGTTGCACAAAATGAAAATATTAGAGATAAAAAGGAAGTATAATGCTTACAGCAGGCGGTTTGTTCTTGGCATAGAAGGGACTCAAACCGGTTTGGCTACAGACCAGTTCCGATTCATTCAGAATCTTTTTTACACCTTCAGTGACTTCTTCATCAGATAGTTGAAGATTGCAATGGCGTTGAGGGTCGTCTACCTCACCGGTATACTCACACATTAAACCGGGACGCCGGCTTAGAGGCAAGACGCTCCAAGATATCCAACAGTGCACGAAATCCACACCTGTTAAACCATTGGCCATAAAGGCCCGGAGTTTAGCGAGTTGAGGGGCATATTTCGCCCTTTCAGCAGGGTCAAAGTTTGACCCTGGCGGTTTTCGCCCTTTCGCCTCCTTAAACGAGCTCTTGGATCGCATCGCCGCCTTGGGAGTCGCTACGGACTATGATCGGATTGGGCTTAAACCCGATCAAAGGGAGATTGACTCTCCACCGGTCACCCATCATATTGCAGTGGTGGAGGAACAATGCAGCGACCTTTCCTCTATCTTGAGGACCAACTATGTCCAGATTCCCGAGCTCTCCGAGCCGGACGCCCGTTCGCGGGAGGACAACATCCAATCCCTGAACTTAGAGTCAGGTAGCGGACCAGGATTATCGGGTAACACCCCGGAACCGGAACTTCCAAAATTGGAAACTCCTCGGCCCCTGGATCCCAGATCAGGTAAGGGTTCGGATTCAATTCCACCCACCCACCCAAACATAAGCGATCTTTACCACATCAGGCAAGAGCCCCAGGAAATAGTACATCACTATTGGGCCAGATTCCTCCTTGCGATGAACAAGGTTAGGGACTGTCGCGAGGAAGACGCAATCCTATTTGTCTGCAATAATTGCACGGACAAGGGAATCCTTAACGCCATAAATCGCCGTGAGATAACACGCTTCACCGACTTGGCGTCCATAGTACGAAAGTACTATGCAATGGAAAGTGCCTGGAAAACCGAAACAAACTTTTGGGATAATCCGGCCCTGAATACAAACCCAGTCCGAAATAAAAGGGTGCATTATCACAATACACCCGGGTCAACTACCAAAAAGCAAAAACCCTCTACAGGGCATGGAACCGTACTGGAGGGACGGCTCAACGGACCCTGCAAAATTCATTGTACAGCGGATACAATACCAACGCACGACCTTAGAGCATGATGGATACTCCGGCAGGTGGCCAAAAGTGGTGAGGATCTTCTTCTCCCAAATACCACAGAGCACCATCCCGTGGATAACAATACGGTGTTAGCAGTCTTTGAGACCTTCACGTCAAATAATAGGCGCAAGCGAAGACTCCGCATCATGGTCGAAATCTGCCACATAGCAGCAATAAATCCATGAAGTGACACGGCTATTACCTTCAATGCCAGTGACGAACCTAAATTCCGAACAGCCAACGCACCAGCCGCACTGGTCCTCAGTCCAATCGTGGACGGCTTTCGACTCACCAAAGTACTCATGGACAGCGGCAGCGGATTAAACCTCATCTATGAGGAAACTCTTCAAAAGATGGAAATAGACTGGAACTGCATTGAGCAAAGTAGCACAACCTTTAGAGGAATCATCCCCAGTCGGGAAGCACGTTGTGCTGGGAAAATCACACTATATGTGGTATTCAGCACGCCGGATAATTACAGGTCCAAAGAAATTACATTCCAAGTGGCCCCGTTCAGTAGTGGTTATCACGCTCTTTTAGGACGGGAGGCATTCACAATCTTCCAAGCCGTACCCCATTACGAGTACATGAAGCTTAAAATGCCCGGGCCCAATGGAATCATCACTCTCGCCAGTGATCCAGACACAGCACTCCGTGCCGAAAACAAAACAGCCGCATTGGCCCTCGAGGCATTATCTGAAGCCCTCTCGGCCGAGGAATTAACCACGCTACGCTCCACAGTAGACAGGGACGATGTGATACTCAACAAGAGATCCAAGTCCACATCTTTTAAACCAGCGGATGAAATATTCAAATTCCAAGTCCACCCAACGGACCCTACAAAAATAGCCTCCATCGGGGCACAGTTAAACCCCGCTGTGGACGCCGCACTACGAGAGTTCCTGCGCGAGAATTGGGACATATTCGCCTGGCATCCCTCAGACATGCCAGGAATCCCACGCAGGCTGGCCGAGCATAGCCTCAATATCCTAAAGGGATTCAAGCCGGTCAAGCAAGCTCTTCGGCGTTTCTCCGAACCTAAGAGACAGGCCATGGGAGAGGAACTAGCCAAGTTATTGGAGGCCGGATTCATCAGAGAAATAAAACACCCGGACTGGCTAGCAAACCTGGTGATGGTACCAAAGAAGGACAAATCCTGGCGCCTTTGTGTCGATTTCAAAGACCTCAATAAAGCTTTCCCAAAGGATCCCTTCCCCCTCCCACGCATCGATCAAATCATTGATGCTACCGCAGGACACGAGTCATTGTGTTTCCTCGACGCATACTCCGGTTACCACCAAATCAAGATGGCGGATTCTGACCAAGCCGCAGTGGCATTCATCACACCATACGGTCCCTTCTGTTTTAACACAATGCCTTTGGGGCTCAAAAACGCCGGCGCAACATATCAGCGCATGATTCAGACATGTCTGGAGAAACAAATCGGCAAAACAGTAGAGGCATACGTAGATGATGTGGTCGTCAAAACCAAACACGTCGACTCTTTGATAGACGACTTGAGGCTCACATTCGACAACCTCCGAACATACGACATTAAGCTCAATCCGGAAAATGCATTTTCGGCGTACCATCCGGAAAGCTCCTGGGTTTCATTGTCTCCAGTAGAGGTATTGAAGCTAATCCGACCAAAATCCAATCTTTGTCACAGTTGGCTACCCCAACAGACCTCAAACAAATCCAGAAATTAACTGGATGCGTGGCGGCTCTAAGCCGCTTTATCTCCCGCTTAGGAGAAAAGGCTTTACCCCTTTATCGCCTCCATCGGTGCACCGAACACTTCGAGTGGACGGACGCGGCCACAGCTGGATTGGAAGAAATAAAGGCCATCTTGGCAACCAACCCAATCCTGGCCGCGCCAAACATCGGCGAACCAATGCTGTTGTACATTGTGGCAACTCATCAAGTTGTAAGCGCGGTGCTCGTTGTCGAACGGGAAGCGGACGAACATAAATTTCCTCTTCAAAAGCCGGTATACCATGTATCCACTGTCCTCACTCCATGCAAATCACGGTACCCGTGTTACCAAAAGATAGCATATGCGGTATTCATGGCATCGCGGAAGCTGCGACACTACTTTCAAGAGTGTTCGATTACAGTAGCCTCGGAAGTGCCACTTAATGATATTATAAACAACCGCGACGCTATGGACCGGATTGCCAAATGGGCCATTGAGCTCCTCCCGTTCGACATAACATACAAACCTCAACGAGCCATTAAGTCGCAAGTATTGGCCGACTTCGTCGCCGAATGGACGGAGTCCGAACTCCCTAAAGAGTACGACACATACTCCAATCGGATCATGCACTTTGATGGTTCTAAAATGCTGGCTGGTCTAGGGGCTGGCGTCGTCCTAACGTCCCCAACCGGAGATACCATTCAATACATACTGCAAATATTGTATATAGACTCCAATAATGCAGCCGAATACGAAGCTCTGTTGCATGGTCTTCGGATGGCAGTCTCCATGGGCATTCAACGCCTGGAGGTGCGTGGGGATTCAAACCTCACAATATCCCAAATAAATGGAGACTTTGACGCCAAGGATCCAAAAATGGTGGCCTATCAAAACGCCGTCCTAAAAATGTTAGCTCGGTTCGAGGGGCTCGAATTTCACCATGTGGCTCAGGAAAACAATCAGGCGGCGGATATCCTCGCCCGCATCGGCGCAAAACGCGATGCGGTCCCTCCCAACATATTTTTGGAAAGGTTGTTCAAACCATCCGTAGTATGGGAAGGGGACACCGGTAACAACAGTCCGGACTCGGCCAAAATACCCGATACCGAACTCTCTGACACAATCGGAGGCACCGCCACCGAAATAACACATTCAGCCCACGAAATAATGGCCATTATTGCCCTGTGGACAGAACCATTCCTGGCCTACGTAACTAGACATGAACTTCCGGAGGACCAAAATGAGGCACGCTGCATAGTGCGGCAATCCAAGGCCTACAGGGTCCATGAGGGAGAATTGTACAAAAAAAGCACTACCGGAGTCCTTCAAAGGTGCATCTCCGAAGAGGAAGGGTGGAATCTTTTGGCAGAAATTCACGCCGGACTCGGCGGTCATCACGCCGCAGCCCGGGCTCTTGTAAGCAAGGCCTTCCGTACAGGATTCTATTGGCTAACTGCCCGGGCAGATGCACCGGACTTGGTCCAACGCTGCGCCGGTTGCCAACTCTTTGCAAATCAAATCCACATGCCACCCACCGCCCTCCGAACAATCCCCATTACATGGCCCTTTGCAGTCTGGGGCTTGACATGGTTGGACCCCTTAAAGGGGGAACCCACAAGAAAAAATACTTATTGGTCATGGTGGATAAATTCACCAAATGGATAGAGGCCAAACCTGTTAAAACAGCCGAATCTGGACCGGCGATAGACTTCATATCCGGGGTTGTACACCATTATGGTGTCCCCCACAACATCATCGCTGATAATGGCACGAACTTCATGATCGACAACGTAAAACTCTGGTGCAGCAAAATGGGCATCAAGCTCGATTATGCTTCAGTCCATCACCCACAAACCAATGGTCAAGTCGAGCGAGCAAACAGTCTTATAATGAGCGGCATTAAACCCAGATTAGTGTGCTCCTTAACAGAGTCTAACACGCACTGGGTAGAGGAGCTCGACTCCGTACTCTGGGGGCTGCGGACCATGCCGAATCGTAGTACCAGATATACACCCTTCTTTATGGTGTATGGCGCAGAGGCAGTCTTGCCCTGTGACATAATTCATGGCTCACCTCGAGTGCGCATGTACGAAGAAAGAGAAGCCGAGCTCGATCGGCAGGATAGCCTGGACACCCTGGAGGAGGAGCGCGACGTAGCCAAAGCCCGTTCCGCATTTTATCAGCAACAGGCTCGCAGATACCAAAGCAGAGAAGTACGGGCCAAAACTTATAACGTTGGCGAACTAGTTCTACGCCTACCGGATAAGAAAAAGAACAAGCTCAAGCCCAAATGGGAAGGTCCCTTCATTATTGACCAAGTTCTGACCGGTGGAGCGTATCAACTGCGGGATGCATCGACTAGTCGACTCGAGCCGAACCCATGGAACGCGGCCAGGCTCCGAAGATTCTACGCCTAGCACCGGACTCTAAGTTAGTCCCCTCCCTTTGTCCATTTTTCACATATACATTATCTTCCTTGTTTCTCTTTCTTTCTTTCTTTATTATTTCTCTAGGCCTTCAAGGGTCACCTTGTGCCTCGCTCGCACATTACAGATGCGCTAGCCGCACTCTTCATACTTGGGGGCTTCTTTCACAGAAGCTAAAATTATTTATCTGGGCCTCATGCCCAACACATGTGTTATACTTCCGCATGTACCTTTTTTCACCATTATATGCATCGATATGACCTAAGTTTTGGCCAAGCTGGGTTGCCTGGCTCTTGTATTTATGCCCTATGTTCCCGTTAATTCGGCTAGGGCATAAGGGGAGCACCTCTGCGATTGTTACTGCCGGGTCAGCCGGATGTGTACCTCAGACTGGGTGAAGCCGAAAGCTAGCGTTCTTAAGGGAATATTCAGTCGGTGAACAAAAGATGATTTTTATTTATTGTCCATATCTGCCCCCATATGTTTTTCCTACGTTTCCTATCGCAGTCCGGACATGCACTTTAGGGCATGCTTACCCAGGGAAAGGAACCCTTAACGGAACCATTCTCCCTGGAAGATGTTTCTTACTACCCATGTAATATAACATAACTAGTTGGGCACTTGTATGATAAAGCACTAATGACCCCTACGTCTGGTCTCCATGCATACCCCGGTTCTTATATAACTGAGCGGGTATTCGGATACACTCCGGACTACTGGGCCCGGAGGTTGAAGCGAAATGGTCCGCAATGAAAAATGATCTACAATCTGGCTAGAAGGCATTATACATGTCACTTTAATTACATAGTCATGCAGACTGACTAAATTCCTCTTCTATACCATCCAACAGGCGGTCTAGCTTACAATCCTGTTGGGAATACTTTGCGGCTAATTCTACTTGCCCATAAACTAATCTAACGGGGATCTCTTTCCCATCGGGCCCCACAGGTCCGACCTCGGCCATCTGATTTGGGTCTGCCTTGGTATACCGCGTCTTCACCATGGCCCAGGCTTCTCTCGCACCCTATCGGCAAGCTGATATCTTCCATAATCGGAAGCTCCGCCGTGCTCCCTTGAGCTTCTCCGCAAGCTCGGCAACGCCCTCTGGCAGGGAGACGGACGGCCACAAGGCCTGGGCAACACCCTGCATCACCAGTCGAACTTGTTCATGCAGATGTGATAGCTCAGACAGAAGATCACCCGCAGACCCAGGCATTTCCTCCGCGGGACAACCCATCAGCATACCTACAGACATAACACTGTTAGTCGGCTTCTTCACCGAACTCCTTTAAAAGGATTCGTTCAAGCACTTACTGAAAATGCCACGCCGAAGTCGCTTATTCTTCTTCTCGGAGTCTGCAAGCTGGCCCCGAACGTATTTTAGTTCCACGTTCAGCTTAATATTGGCGTCTTGGAGATTCTTTTTCTCCCTCCTAACCTCAGTCAGCACGCGTTTGCCAGCCTCTAGCTGTCGCATAACATGCTGGTCCTTCGGATTCTTTCCGGATTCATTTGCAACATCTGTTGTTAGATCTGCAGCCATGCCGCACGTTATATGGTAACCATCATTCTTTAAAGTAAATGTTACCAGCAGGTGACTTTTTCGGTTCCTGCAAGGCGGCCACAGCAGCCCGTAGTTGGGTCTTGCATTCCTCTAGCTCCTGTGACAGCCTAGTATTCTTCTCTGTAAGAACCTGCACAATAAAGATGATCCTTAAATCAGTTCTGCTAACTGTTTCAAGTCTCGGGGGCTACTGATACATATAAATCGTCAGATTTACTCACCCGTACATCCTTTACATACTGATCCGTGGCTCTGGCTAGACCATCTTAAGCAGCACGGAGGTATGCCTCTCCAGAATTGAAGGCGTCAAACGCCTCTGGTGAGAAACAAGCGTCACGGAGTACGGCCCGGCGGCGCCTATGATTCATGGCGCTTTCCACTTCTAAGTTTGTAGCGGATAATCTATCCGCATCCTCTGTAGGGGGATTATCTAACGCCTGCTCCATATCGGCTTCTGCCTCCATGTCCGGTCCTGGCGCCCGACTGGTGGAAGCGTGATTGGCAACATCGCCAGACATATTCCGGCGAGCGTTTTTTCTGTTAAAGAAACACGGGCGTCATTACATTTCGAGAAAGACGACAACCATGGGGCGGGGTTTTTCTTATACCTTTGCGTCAGCATCTCCGTCCTGACCGCCTTCCTTTTTGGCCTACCCGGCCTCGGTGCCTCTTGTTGGCGAGTTGTTGCGGGTTCGGCAGGGCGTCCCGAATGCCTTCCCTGTAAAAGATGCCATGTGTATATGGTGGGTGATACATCTCCAACGTATCTATAATTTTTGATTGCTCCATGCTATATTATCTACTGTTTTGGACTATATTGGGCTTTATTTTCCACTTTTATATTATTTTTGGGACTAACCTATTAACCGGAGGCCCAGCCCAGAATTGTTGTTTTTTGCCTATTTCAGTGTTTCGAAGAAACGGAATATCAAACAGAGTCCAAACGGAATAAACCTTTCTGGAACGTGATTTTCTTCCCGAATATGACCCAGGAGACTTGGACCCTACACCAAGGAAGCTTTGAGGTGGGCATGAGGTAGGGGGGCGCGCCCTATACCCCCAGGCGCGCCCCACCCTCTTGGGCCCACCGAAGCTCCACCGACGTACTTCTTCCTCCTATATATACCTACATACCCCCAAACGAATAGATACGGAGCCAAAAACCTAATTCCACCGCCGCAACTTTCTGTATCCACGAGATCCCATCTTGGGGCCTGTTCCGGAGCTCCGCCGGAGAGGGCCGTCATCACGGAGGGCTTCTACATCATCATAGCCTCTCCGATGAAGTGTGAGTAGTTTACCTCAGACCTTCGGGTCCATAGTTAGTAGCTAGATGGCTTCTTCTCTCTTTTTGGATCTCAATACAAAGTTCTCCCCCTCTCTCGTGGAGATCTATTCGATGTAATCTTCTTCTTTTTGCGGTGTGTTTGTTGAGACCGATGAATTGTGGGTTTATGATCAAGTCTATCTATGAATAATATTTGAATCTTCTCTGAGTTCTTTTATGCATGATTAGTTATCTTTGCAAGTCTCTTCGAATTATCAGTTTGGTTTGGCATACTAGATTGGTTTTTCTTGCCATGGGAGAAGTGCTTAGCTTTGGGTTCGATCTTGCAGTGTCCTTTCCCAGTGACAGAAGGGGCAGCAAGGCACGTATTGCATCGTTGCCATCGAGGATAACAAGATGTGGTTTATTTCATATTGCATGAATTTATCTCTCTACATCATGTCATCTTGCTTAAAGCGTTACTCTGTTTTTAACTTAATACTCTAGATGCATGCTGGATAGCGGTCGATGAGTGGAGTAATAGTAGTAGATGCAGAATCGTTTCGGTCTACTTGTCACGGACGTGATGCCTATATACATGATCATGCCTACATATTCTCATAACTATGCTCAATTCTGTCAATTGCTCAATAGTAATTTGTTCACCCACCATAGAATACTTATGCTCTTGAGAGAAGCCACTAGTGAAACCTATGGCCCCCGGGTGTATTCTCATCATATCAATCTCCATCACTTTAATCTTGCTTTGCTTTTTACTTTTCACTTTGCATCTCTATACCAAAAATGCCAAAAGACATATTATATCTATCAGATCTCACTCTCGTAAGTGACCATGAAGGGATTGACAACCCCTAATCGCGTTGGTTGCGAGTAGCTATCGTTTTGTGCAGGTACGAGGGACTTGAGCGTGGCCTCCTACTGGATTGATACCTTGGTTCTCAAAAACTGAGGGAAATACTTACGCTACTCTGCTGCATCATCCTTTCCTCTTCGGGGAAATCCAACGCAAGCTCAAGAGGTAGCAAGAAGAATTTCTGGCACCATTGCCGGGGAGGTTCGCGCAAGTCAAGATATGACTCCCGATAATGAGCCATTTCTAGCGCCGTTACCGGGGAGGTTCGCGCAAGTCAAGATTTGACTCCCGACAACGAGCCATTTCTAGCGCCGTTGCCGGGGAGTCTACGCAAAAAGTCAACATACCAAGTACCCATCACAATCCCTATCTCTCGCATTACATTAGTTGCCATTTGCCTCTTGTTTTCCTCTCCTCCACTTCACCCTTGCCGTTTTGTTCGCCCTCTCTCTCTATCCTCCCTCTCTTTCTCTATTTGCCTCTTCTTGCCCGCTTGCCTTTTGTTTGCTCGTATGGTTGGAATAGTCGTTTATTTATTACTAAATAGAGAACCTAAAGATCTATGGATCATCATTTTAAGAGATCCAGTTATGTTGAACCAATTGCTAGTGAGTTTTGTGCACTAGATTATCTTTATGAGGTTTTGCTTGAAATTCGTGAATCTGAAAGTGTGATGAAGTACTTTATGAAGTGATTCACGATAGATCTTTGAATAAAAAGCATGATTGCAATGATGATGGTATAAATTCTATTAATGTAAATTGTGCTAATAATATGCAAAACCCTAAGCTTGGGGATGCTAGTTTTGCTATGTCCTCTACTTGTTGCAATGATCATGATTGGGGTGATTCTTCTTATGATCTTGAAAATTTATTTAAGCCCCATGATGAATATGAGATTGACTATGATGTTTGCAATAATATTGAAAGTGGGTTTGGAAGAATGTCAACTTTAGATCCCACATATTTGTAGAATTTTCAATCTTATGAAGTTTTTGATAAAAGTGCGTTTGGAAAGGTCATGACTTTAGTTAATGTTAATCCCACTATTTCGGAAAAGTGCCAACTTTGCATGCATGTGGATCATGTTGAGAATATTTTATGTGATAGCTATATTGTTGAATTTGCTTATGATCCTTCATGTAATTACTATGAGAGAGGAAAATATGGTTGTAGAAATTTTCATGTTACTAAATTACCTCTCGTTATGTTGAGATTGCTATTGTTTCTTTCCGTTTCCTTGCATATGCTAGTTTTTGCTTACCTTGATAATTTGTTTGCCTATAAGATGCCTATGCATAGGAATTATGTTAGACTTAGATGTGTTTGTCACGTGTTTTGTGATGCTCTCTTTGTTCTTCAATTCTTGTCTTTCATGTGAGCATCATTAAAATATTATGCCTAGCTATAAGGCTTTAAAGAAAAGCGCTTGTTGGGAGTCAACCCAATACTTATCGTTGCTGTTATTTAATTAATAAATTTATTTAGCCTCTGTTTTGGCTGTGTTTTTTGTGTTTAATTAGTGTTTGTGCCAAGTAGAACCGTTGGGAAGACTTGGGGAAAGTCTTGTTGAACTTGCTGTAAAAAAACAGAAACTTTAGCGCTCACGAGAACTGCTGTCATTTTTATTTGGAGAGTGATCTTTAGTTAATTCTTTTTGCATATTATTAAAAGATAAATTCCTCACGTCCAGCAATTTATTTTAGAATTTTTGGGGTTCCAGATCTTGCGCTATCTACAGATTACTACAGACTGTTCTGTTTTTGACAGATTCTGTTTTTCGTGTGTTGTTTGCTTATTTTGATGAATCTATGGCTAGTAAAATAGTTTATAATCCATAGAGAAGTTGTAATACAGTAGGTTTAACACCAATATAAATAAATAATGAGTTCATTACAGTACCTTGAAGTGGTCTTTTGTTTTCTTTCTCTAACGGAGCTCACGAGATTTCTATTGAGTTTTGTGTTGTGAAGTTTTCAAGTTTTGGGTGAATTCTTTTGATGGATTATGGAACAAGGAGTGGCAAGAGCCTAAGCTTGGGGATGCCCATGGCACCCCCAAGATAATCCAAGGACACCAAAAATTCAAAGCTTGGGGATGCCCCGGAAGGCATCCCCTCTTTCGTCCACTTCCATCGGTAATTCACTTGGAGCTATAATTTTATTCACCAACATGATATGTGTTTTGCTTGGAGCGTCTTGTATTATTTGTGTCTTTGCTTGTTTGTGTGCCACAATCATCCTTGCTGTACACACCTTTTGAGAGAGCCATACATGAATTAGAATTTGATAGAATACTCTATGTGCTTCACTTATATCTTCTTGAGCTAAGTAGTTTTGCTCTATGTGCTTCACTTATATCTTTTGAGCGCTATAATTTTGCTCTATGTGCTTCACTTAGATCTTTTAGAGCATGGTGGTGGATTTCTTTTAAATAAACTATTGATCTCTCATGCTCCACTTAAATTATTTTGAGAATCTTAATAGCATGGTAATTTGCTTAATAATAACATGCTTGGTATTCAAGATTTGTGAAACTTTCTTTTGAGTGTGTTGAATACTAAGAAAAGTTGGATGCTTGATAATCTTTTTTGAGATATGGAGGTAGTAATATCAAAGTCATCCTAGTAGAGTAATTGTGAATTTGAGAAGTGCTTGAGTTAAAGTTTGCAAGTCCCGTAGCATGCACGTATGGTAAACGTTATGCAACAAATTTGAAACATGAGGTGTTATTTGATTGTCCTCCTTATGAGTGGCGGTCGGGGACGAGCGATGGTCTTTTCCTACCAATCCATCCCCCTAGGAGCATGCGCATAATACTTTGGTTTTTGATGGCTTGTAGATTTTTGCAATAAGTATATGAGTTCTTTATGACTAATGTTGAGTCCACGGATTATACGCACTCTCACCCTTCCATCATTGCTAGCCTCTACGGTACCGTGCATTGCCCTTTCTCACATCAAGAGTTGGTGCAAACTTCGCCGGTGCATCCAAACCCCGTGATATGATACGCTCTTTCACACATAAACCTCCTTATATCTTCCTCAAAACAGCCACCATACCTACCTATTATGGCATTTCCATAGCCATTCCGAGATATATTGCCATGCAACTTTCCACCATCCAGTTTATCATGACACATTCATCATTGTGATATTGCTTAGCATGATCATGTAGTTGACATAAGTATTTGTGGCAAAGCCACTGTTCATAATTCTTTCATACTTGTCACTCTTGATTCATTGCATATCCCGGTACACCGCCGGAGTCATCCATATAGAGTCATACTTTGTTCTAGTATCGAGTTGTAATCATTGAGTTGTAAATAAATAGAAGTGTGATGATCATCACTCAATAGAGCATTGTCCCAAAAAAAGAGAAAGGCCAAAGAAAAAAAAGAAGGCCCCCCAAAAAAAGAAAATAAATAAAAAGGGGCAATGCTACTATCCTTTTTTTCCACACTTGTGCTTCAAAGTAGCACCATGTTCTTCATATAGAGAATCTCTTGAGTTATCACTTTCATATACTAGTGGGAATTTTCATTATAGAACTTGGCTTGTATATTCCAACAATGGGCCTCCTCAAGTGCCCTAGGTCTTCGTGAGCAAGCAAGTTGGATGCACACCCACTTAGTTTCTTTTGTTGAGCTTTCATACATTTATAGCTCTAGTGCATCTGTTGCATGGCAATCCCTACTCCTTGCATTAACATCAATCGATGGGCATCTCCATAGCCCATTGATTAGCCTCATTGATGTGAGACTTTCTCCTTTTTGTCTTCTCCACATAACCCCCATCATTATATTCTATTCCACCCATAGTGCTATATCCATGGCTCACGCTCATGTATTGCGTGAAAGTTTATGAGTTTGAAATTATTAAGGTATGAAACAATTGCTTGGCTTGTCATCGGGGTTGTGCATGATGAGAGCATTCTTGTGTGATGAAAATGGAGCATAACTAAACTATATGATTTTGTAAGGATGAACTTTCTTTGGCCATGTTACTTTAAGAAAACATAATTGCTTTGTTGCTTTGCTTGAAGTATTATTATTCTCTATGTCAATATGAACTTTTGTCTTGAATCTTCCTAATCTGAATATTCATACCACAATTAAGAAGATTTGCATTGAAATTATGCCAAGTAGCACTCCGCATCAAAAATTCTCTTTTTATCATTTACCTACTCGAGGACGAGCAGGAATTAAGCTTGGGGATGCCTGATAGGTCTCCAACGTATCTATAATTTTTGATTGCTCCATGCTATATTATATACTATTTTGGACTATGTTGGGCTTTATTTTCCACTTCTATATTATTTTTGGGGCTAACCTATTAACCGGAGGCCCAGCCCAGAATTGTTGTTTTTTTGCCTACTTCAGTGTTTCGAAGAAACGGAATATCAAACGGAGTCCAAATGGAATAAACCTTTATGGAACGTGATTTTCTTCCCGAATATGACCTAGGAGACTTGGACCCTACGCCAAGGAAGCTTCAAGGTGGGCACGAGGTAGGGGGGCGCGCCCTATACCCCCAGGCGCGCCCCCACCCTCGTGGGCCCACCGAAGCTCCACCGACTTACTTCTTCCTCCTATATATACCTACGTACGCCCAAAAGAACAGATACGGAGCCAAAAACCTAATTCCACCGCTGCAACTTTCTGTATCCACGAGATCCCATCTTGGGGCCTGTTTCGGAGCTCCACCGGAGAGGGCCGTCATCACGGAGGGCTTCTACATCATCATAGCCTCTCCGATGAAGTCTGAGTAGTTTACCTCAGACCTTCGGGTCCATAGTTAGTAGCTAGATGGCTTCTTCTCTCTTTTTGGATCTCAATACAAAGTTCTCCCCCTCTCTCGTGGAGATCTATTCGATGTAATCCTCTTCTTTTTGCGGTGTGTTTGTTGAGACTAATGAATTGTGGGTTTATGACCAAGTCTATCTATGAATAATATTTGAATCTTCTCTGAATTCTTTTATGTATGATTAGTTATCTTTGCAAGTCTCTTCGAATTATCAATTTGGTTTGGCCTACTAGATTGGTTTTTCTTGCCATGGGAGAAGTGCTTAGCTTTGGGTTCGATCTTGCGGTGTTCTTTCCCAGTGACAGAAGGGGCAGCAAGGCACGTATTGCATTGTTGCCATCGAGGATAACAAGATGTGGTTTATTTCATATTGCATGAATTTATCTCTCTACATCATGTCATCTTGCTTAAAGTGTTACTCTGTTTTTAACTTAATACTCTAGATGCATGTTGGATAGCGGTCGATGAGTGGAGTAATAGTAGTAGATGCAGAATCATTTCGGTCTACTTGTCACAGACGTGATGCCTATATACATGATCATGCCTAGATATTCTCATAACTATGCTCAATTCTATCAATTGCTCAACAGTAATTTGTTCACCCATCGTAGAATACTTATGCTCTTGAGAGAAGCCACTAGTGAAACCTATGGCCCCCGGGTCTATTCTCATCATATCAATCTCCATCACTTTAATCTTGCTTTGCTTTTTTACTTTGCCTTTTACTTTTCACTTTGCGTCTCTATACCAAAAATACCAAAAAATATTATATCTATCTGATCTCACTCTCGTAAGTGACCGTGTGTCACAACTCTAGCTTTACCCTGGCCTTGGACTAGTTTGGTTGCTGCATCATGTTTAAATTCAATTGAAATTTGAATTGAGGAATTTTCCAAGCCTCAGAAAACCTCTAAAAATAACCAACATTTAAATCTCATCAAATGAGTCCAAGAAAATGTTCCTGTTATTCTGTGAAAATATTGGCATGAGGTGAAATTCAAACCAATATTTTGGGAGTCACAGGAATAATTTATTTGGGCCTTTGATTTAAATCAATAATATATTTGGGTTGGAATTATTTCTGTTATATAAGAAATAATGTCCAAATAATCCCAAACTGAAATGTTTCATGTTGGGTTTATTCCATACAGTGAGCATGAGCAGTTTGGTGATTTTTGGAAGTATCTAAGTAATTTTAATAAAGCCACAAGTTGCAGAATAATAGAAAATAGGAAATATAAAAAGAAAGAAGAACCTTACCATGCAGCCCACCACTGTAGTGGCCTACTGGCCAAAGCCAGCCCGGCCCACCAGGGGCAGCACTGTCTTCTTCCTCCTGCCAGGAGGAGAAGCGGCTGCGTGCCCGATGGCCGGCGAGCCGCGCTGGCTCCTCCCTGCCCGCGTGCCCCCCCCTCGACTGCCTGGTCGCCGCCACGCACACCCCCCGACCCCCTCGTCCTCGCACTCTCTGCTCGTGCCCTCCCCTTTCCTCTGTCTCTCTCCGTCGCTCTTCCCCTCACGCGCCTGAGCACGCTGTCGTGAGCCGCCGCACCCACCGCCGTCGCCTTGCCTCCCCGAGCTATCCAGAGCCTTCACGACATCTCGCTTCACCTCTGCATCGAAGGAAGGAAGCACGGAGGCCCCGAGCAGCCGCCATCATCATCATCTTCAAGCTTCGGCTCCGGCACCCTTCTCCGTCGATTCGACCACTCCGACGCGCCCCCGAGCCCGCTAACCATCCCTGCAGCTCCGCGGTGAGCCGTTGACCCGATTCCCCCTTGCCCCGTCGTCCCCCGCGTGATCTAGCCCCGATCCCCAACCATGACCGAAACCTCTCGCCGCCGGCCATGGCGTAGCCGTGGCTACGGCCGTGCAAGCCCGCATCCGAGCTCATGGCTGCACTCACCGCACTCCAGCGAGTCTAATACGACCACCCATGGTTCCTTTCGTGCCCTGCATCGCCAAACCCGAGCTCGCCCGAGCTCCGGCCGCCGCTAAAGCTCGTTGCCGGCCACTCTCCAGCCACTCCAGCACCATCCGCCACCACCGCTAGAAGCGCCGCAATGCCAGGAACCCGTAGATCCCTTCCGCGCATCAAACCGTCACCGGAGTAGCGATTCCAGCGTGGCTCCGCCGTCTGTCGAGGTCGCCGGTGGCTAATCCCCGGCCATGCCGACATGGCGACATCATTAGTTGCTAATGAGCCCACTAATGACCCCTCTAGAGCCACTGACGTGTGGGACCCTGTGACTAATTAGGTTAGTCTAATTTTCTGTTAGGATTAGTACTAATACGTGTGGACCACACGTGTCAGCTTTGACTTTGGTCAAGTCAACGTTGACCGGGCCCACCTGTCAGTGACCCTGGCCAGCACCGTGTCACTGACCAGAGGGACCCACTGGTCAGTTTTGACCCAGAACAGCTCAGTTGACCTGCTGATGTCACACAGACGTCATGCTGACGCAATAAGTCATTTCTATGTAAAATTAATTCAGAAAATTCCAGAAAATAGTATAAACTTCTAAAATTCATAGAAATTCAACCGTAACTCCAAATGAAATAAATTATATATGAAAAATGATCAGAACAATTCAAGGAATCCATCTGTACCATTTTCATGCATGGTTGAACAATGTTTGTCCTCTGTTTGAATTTGGAGTTTGAATTTGAACCTAGTGTTCATACCAACTCCATTTAACTTGTTGCTAGTTGCATTAGGCCAATCAACAGCATATTGCCATGTCACATTCATGCATCATATTGTTGCATGGAATTGATTGTGTCCTTCCCTATTTGCCGGTAACCGTCCCCTCTCAGACGATGATGTTTCCGACGACGTGATCGATGACACTGATGAAGAGATATACTATCTTCGGAAGTGCCAAGCAAGCAAAACCCCCTAGTTCATTCCGATACAAACCACTCTCTCGCTCCTGCTCTCTTTTACTGCATTAGGACAACAACGATTCAACTGTTACATGTTGCGGTAGTTGAACCCCTTTCCTCTGCATGACCTGTCATTGCCACAGTAAATAGATGAAACCCACTAGCATGAGTAGGAGTTGTTTGAGCCCTGATGTGCCTACTCATTCATGCTTGTTTGTCATGCCTGCTATTGCATAGAGTCGTGTCAGGTCTGGTTCATCGGGGATGAATCGGAGGTGTGTAAACATGTCCTACGGTGTGTGAGCTAAGTGTGTGAACATGATTTGGTAAAGGTAGCGGTGAGAGGCCATGTAGGAGTACATGGTGGGTTGTCTCACTGAAACCGTCCTCAGGAACTGAGTTCTGTGTTTGTGATCCATGAAACAGCTACTACCACACATTGGGCCCTGAAACATGACCCCGCTCGACTTATTGACCCCTCTCATCCTCTGTCCAGGAGTTGCAACTAGTTTCTGGTGTTTGTAGGTTATGTGTTGGCGGCCGTGTGTAGCGCTGACCCTAGGGGTGGGCTATGATGCGATAGATACACTGTGGCCGGGTATGCCGGGCGCCCGTTTGGCGTCTCGGGACCCTGTACACATCGTTTGGGGCCGTTGAGGACACCCTGGCCGAATTTCCTTGCGGATGGAACCCGAATAGGCGATAAACCTGGACTAGAGACTTGTGCGGTTAGTCAGGTCGTGGTCTACACCCACGTCGGCTTTCGCTTGAAGTCTGCCGAGCACATGTCGTGTGCAACCGCTAAGTGGTGGAAACATGTGTGACGAAGTACACCCCTGCAGGGTTATAAATGATCTATTCGAATAGTCGTGTCCGCGGTAAAGGACTTCTGGGTTGCCTATAACAGTTCATAGACTAGTGAAAGTGGATACTCTAAAACTCGCAAGATAAGTGTGAGTGCTATGGATGGCGTTCTCGTAGGGAGACGGGAGCGGATCCATAGTGGTGTATTGAATGGTGAATATGTGGACTCGTGTGCGCCACCTCAAAAGAGTTGCTTGCAATCGTAGTTCAGGTTAACCACTGAGTCAAAGCTGGCTTGCTGCAGTTAAACTCCACCACCCCCTTGTTGATACCGATGCATATGTAGTTTAGTTCTGATGTAAGTCTTGCTGAGTACCTTTGTACTCATGTTTGTTTAATTTATGTTTTGCAGAGAGACTTCAGTTTCGCTAGTAGTTCCGTGTGGACTTCGATGTTTAGCTTGATACCTCAGCTACGATCTTGTGCCCTCGGCAGGATCTGGTAGATAGTCAGGCTTCCTAGCCTTTTCATTTGTAGATGTCTGTTCTCAGACATGTTAAGCTTCCACATGTGCTTTGACTTGTATGCTATGATTGTTGGGTCATGAGACCCATGTTTGTAATATCTCGCTCCTCGGAGCCTAATGAATAAATACTTGAGTTGTAGAGTTATGTTGTGATGCCATGTTGTATTTACACATATCGAGCATATTGTGTGTATGATTGAAATGCTTGGTATGTGTGGGATCCGACAATCTAGTTGTTTATCCTTGGCAGTCTCTCTTATGGGGAAATGTAGTCTAGTGCTTCCATGAGCCATAGTAGTCCGCTACAGTCCGGTTCACCGGAGTCCTGTTAGCCCAGCACTACTGGTCAGGACACTTGACTGGCCGGCATGTGTTTCACTTCGCTCCTGTGTCTGTCCCTTCGGGGAAATGTCACGCGGTGACATCCGAAGTCCTGCCTAGCCTGCTACAGCCCGGGTTCCCGGTGTCCTGTTAGCCCAGTGCTACAACCCGGATTCACACGCTGCTGACCGACATGCTCGATGTGATTCATGTATGCCTGTTCCCATTGGTTTGTGCCGCTTTGGGTTCACGACTAGCCATGTCGGCCCGGGTTCTCTGTCATATGGATGCTAGCGACACTATCATATACGTGAGCCAAAACGCACAAACGGTCCCAGACCATGGTAAGGCGACACCCATGGGAATACCGTGCGTGAGACCGCAAAGTGATATGAGGTGTTACCGGCTAGATCGATGTGACTTGGAATCGTGGTCCTGACAGCTTTGGTATCAGAGCCTGACTGCCTATAGGATTACCAAGCCAAACTGGTCGAAGTCGAGTCTAGAAATGCTTTAGTTATGTAAGGGAATTGATTGTGGAAGGGAATGTAAGGCTCTTTTTACTCCTTTAACCTATGCCCTTCTGATCTGAGTCAACCTCTTCTTTTCTACGGGGATTAATAATTAGGCCTTCTCATCTATCTATCAGGATGACGTGCTACTAATCCATAGACTTATAGAATTGATAGTTTCAAGCTTCAGTTCCGTTCCTACTACTTCCGTATGTTGACAGTTGATCTCAGAACCTTGATATTGTGTTGTTGAGTGGTTATGCCACCATTTTGCAGGATGTCTCAAATCATTTTGAGCATTTACAGCTGTTATGCTATCGGAGTCATCCCAGGTTTCTAAGTAGTCTAATGCATTTGCAAATCCTTTCTTTCCATTTCTGATATCCTTTTGGGCCAGATTAATCACACTAATCAGTGAGTTGAGGTACTCTGTTGTCTCGACATATATGTTGGAGCTATCATTACGACCCTAGGTGTTTTAGGGAGTCACCTAGTAATATAGCCATGTTTTGTGTTCCGATGTGATGATTCTGGCCACCATTCTCGAAAGCATCTCATGATGCCATGTAGTGGTAGGTATTCTATTCATGGGTTCTTGAACCCGAGATTCACCCTACTTATCTCATGTTGATAGTGTTGCTAGTTCCTTTAGGATATTAGTAACCTTTGCGATAGTCCTCGAGATCCATGGTATTTCCTTCTTCCAAATACCATGAACCATTAAGGCAGAAGTTCTTTGAACCAAAAGATCACCATTAGAGTACTCCTGAGGAGTTCTCCATTCATAATTGTGTCTCTGCCAGTCCTACCTCTCAGCATGGGTCATCCGGAAGAAATATGTTGAACTTGTTCGACATACTAACTTATGCATCCACAACTCAGAAAGATATATGTTCCTTGAGTTGTCCCTCTGTAGTTGTATTCCGATCCTTGTCTATCAGTTGATAGCCAAGTTTATGTCATGCATTCGTGTTATCGATGCCTAGTATTCTTGTGGTTCGTCAAGCCGTTCTACTTCAGAATGACTAGGAGAAACAAACTCCAGTACCTCATCCATATCCAGGATTGGGTCAAAGCAGTTGTATTCCGCAGATCAAATGCAATCAAGCTTTGATTCTGTTCTACCCTGAAGTATTACCCACTTCTATGTCAAGAACGTCATGAGAATTGCACCTTATCTTATGAATTCTTGATGCAGTGATACTCTCGCCATCATCGTTCATTCCTCGGTCCCATGTTGCCATAACCGGAATGCCGACAAGTGAACTGTGATGTGTGAAATCAATACTCATAGCAACCTCGATGCTTGGTAGTTAGTGGACAATATTCTCATTCTTAGCATGTTGGTTATTGAATCATTATTCTAAGATTGATCATGCTACCTGATCCTTTTCCCTATTGCACTCTTCGATCAAGAGTTGGGACTGTGTCTATCCTTGCTTATTTGATCATATCGCCTTGCCCTAAAAAGCAAGATTGTCTCGAGCTTAGTAACATATCGGTGGTTCGTTATTTCCGAAGATCTTCTCGGAAGTATTACCTGGCTGTCACCTGACCGGTATGTTGAGTTCATGATTAAATGGGTTTTCTTATAAATCACCTCTTCTCCAAGAATCTGTGTTGGATATCCCTGAGCTAGTTGGTTAAGCTGAACAACAACTTGGAGAGTTGGAAGATAAAAGGCTTTGCCGAATTTGGTTCTTCCTGAAGGGATATTTTTGTGTTTTGTGTGTGTTGAAGAAATATGATATCTTCACCAATTGGTCCTCGTGATCAGTTGTTGGATCTATTGTCTTGTCAAAACTTTGACTTGAGTATGGGTTATCGTCAAGTGAAATCAGAACCAACGATGTTCGTAGTGTTGTCTTACTCATGGTTGATCCCTCGAGAATACACCATTACATCTTTTGGTCTGACCAATGCTATCACCATGTTCACATGATGGTGGAAGTCCAGTGATATGGAAATTCCGATGAGTTGTTGTTGAGCCCATCAGCAGCATCTTATTTTCTCCATGGCTCATGTCAAACATCAAGCTAGTGTTGGAAACTTGTGCAAGCATATCTTCATGCTCTGTTCATGAAGTATCTGTCTGGATGAAAGAAGTGACTTCCTCTGGTTCACGTGCAATCAATGCAAGTTGCCGCCGTGAATTTGAGAAAGATTGTTTTTGTTTCCTCTGGAATCTTCCCAAGTTAGTCACGCATATGTGCGAAGTACTCTATGGTTTGATAGGTTGGCCGCCTCCATTCTATATGTGTTTCCTAGCACACCAAGCCACTGACTGATTTGTTCAAGGAGAAGAAGTTCCTTCTTAAGAATCATGACTTATGTCAGGACTTTGTTATCCTCGATGACGGTTCCCCAACCTGAACTTGGTAGTATTTTATTATAAGACTACCACGTGGTCACGCTTGTCTCGGATAGCGTGTTCATAGGTTTGTAGCAGAACTAGCTCATGCTTTGGAGCCTGCTATCGCAGTTCATTCCCCGAGAATCTCGCAACGTCATCTCGTCAAATTGTGTTGCAAACCTTCATTTTCCTTTCTAGACTCGATGAGTCTGGAATATCCTGACACCAACCAGATCTGAATCTTAGGCAGATATGATGGTTGGAGCATTTTCCAAGAAATATAATGTTGGTCTCTTGATAACCGGTAAAGTGGATGTTGTGGCCAACACACCCAGTCGGAAGATCTATTATTGTAGTATCTTGATTGAAGAAGTTGGTCACCTCTCTATAAGGATTTCATAGGATTTTCTCCAGAAGTTGTTCCTTATGGATCCTTTCTATTCCGAGGTCCGACCACTACTTGATAACTATGTTGATGCTTTAAAGCATGACCATGGTAACCAGTACATCAAGGGGAACATTAGAAGCAGAGTGCTAAATGTCTCTCGGTCGATCATCCAGATTTTGATTCCTTGGCCTCGCTAAGGTGAAATCTGAGAACGTGTTATCTTTCTTTGCATCTGCATCTTCCACCATTATTCATCATGGTAGCATGTTGTGTTGCCAGGATCCTTGAAACGGATATTGGTAAACCTGGATGAATATGGAGATGCTCAAGTTCTTGAGAGCACGCGCAAGCACTAGGTTTTATCGTTGGCGTTAACTGGGATTTGCTTCCTGTTTCCTCGGTTATGTTATAACCTTTTCAAACAGTGGACTCACTCTAGACTGTTGAGCTCTTCCCCAGTTACCAGAATCATTCCCAACATTTGCATTTTGTTCCCAGCTTGCGCCTTAGTAGTTGTCGTTCAGGATCATCTTCAAAAGTGGACTTACCATGGGTCCCATCCATTTCCGATGATAAGCAAAATCATCCATTGCGTTGTCTTTAACAAGGAAGTCCACATCATCCATTCTAGTCTGAGTATGTCATTCTTTCGAACTCCTTCAAATGATCGATTGTAATTGCCTTAGGCTGGTATAAAGAGTTTCAATGATCTTTGTATCAAAAGTAATTCTTTTTGCCACTTAAGGGAATATTTCTGCGAGTCACCTTCCTTAAGATGTCACGTTATGGTATCATGGCAATTATCTCCTCGCTAATTTGAAACCATGCACCCTCCTACTTAAGCGTGGAATTGTTGCCTACCAAATTTGAACCTTTATCATCCGCTTCTTTCCATCACCCCTGATGTGTGTTTCGTGTCTCAGCTCAAGAAATATTTTATATCTCACTCCATGAGTTGATCTTGAGTGCTCGATCTCCGAGGAGATCGATTCCTGCAGAATTTCTTTCTGCCGTCATCATGCTGGATGAAGATCCCAAAAGCAAAGACGTCAAGATCAAGATGACGCAATGAATCAATATCCTCAAGAAAGACATCTGGATCGTGAAGGTTGTGTTAGCTTGTGTCCCTCTATCTTCTTACCTCACGTCTTGAATCTCAGGACGAGATTCTTGTTTAGTGGGGGTGAGTTGTCACAGCCCTAGCTTTACCCTGGCCTTGGACTAGTTTGGTTGCTGCATCATGTTTAAATTCAATTGAAATTTGAATTGAGGAATTTTCCAAGCCTCAGAAAACCTCTAAAAATAACCAACATTTAAATCTCATCAAATGAGTCCAAGAAAATGTTCATGTTATTCTGTGAAAATATTGGCATGAGGTGAAATTCAAACCAATATTTTGGGAGTCACAGAAATAATTTATTTGGGCCTTTGATTTAAATCAATAATATATTTGGGTTGGAATTATTTCTGTTATATAAGAAATAATGTCCAAATAATCCCAAACTGAAATGTTTCATGTTGGGTTTATTCCATACAGTGAGCATGAGCAGTTTGGTGATTTTTGGAAGTATCTAAGTAATTTTAATAAAGCCACAAAGTTGCAGAATAATAGAAAACAGGAAATATAAAAAAGAAAGAGGAACCTTACCGTGCAGCCCACCACTGTAGTGGCCTACTGGCCAAAGCCAGCCCGGCCCACCAGGGGCAGCACTGTCTTCTTCCTCCTGCCAGGAGGAGAAGCGGCTGCGTGCCCGATGGCCGGCGAGCCGCGCTGGCTCCTCCATGCCTGCGTGCCCCCCCCCCTCGACTGCCTGGTCGCCGCCACGCACACCCCCCCGACCCCCTCGTCCTCGCACTCTCTGCTCGTGCCCTCCCCTTTCCTCTGTCTCTCTCCGTCGCTCTTCCCCTCACGCGCCTAAGCACGCCGCCGTGAGCCGCCGCGCCCACCGCCGTCGCCTTGCCTCCCCGAGCTATCCAGAGCCTTCGCCACATCTCGCTTCACCTCTGCACCGAAGGAAGGAAGCACGAAGGCCCCGAGCAGCCGCCATCATCATCGTCTTCAAGCTTCGGCACCAGCGCCCTTCTCCGTCGATTCGGCCACTCCGGCGCGCCCCCGAGCCCGCTAACCATCCCTGCAGCTCCGCGGTGAGCCGTTGACCCAATTCCCCCTTGCCCCGTCGTCCCCCGCGTGATCTAGCCCCGATCCCCAACCATGACCGAAGCCTCTCGCCGCCAGCCATGGCGTAGCCGTGGCTACGGCCGTGCAAGCCCGCATCCGAGCTCACGGCTGCACTCACCGCACTCCAGCGAGTCTAATACGACCACCCATGGTTCCTTCCGTGCCCCGCATCGCCGAACCCGAGCTCACCCGAGCTCCAGCCGCCGCTAAAGCTCGTTGCCGGCCACTCTCCGTCCACTCCAGCACCATCTGCCACCACCACTAGAAGCGCCGCAATGCCAGGAACCCGTAGATCCCTCCCGCGCATCAAACCGTCGCCGAAGTAGCGATTCCGGCGTGGCTCCGCCGTCTGTCGAGGTCGCCGGTGGCTAATCCCCAGCCGTGCCGACGTGGCGACATCATTAGTTGCTAATGAGCCCACTAATGACCCCTCTAGAGCCACTGACGTGTGGGACCCTGTGACTAATTAGGTTAGTCTAATTTTCTGTTAGGATTAGTACTAATACGTGTGGACCCCACGTGTCAGCTTTGACTTTGGTCAAGTCAACGTTGACCGGGCCCACCTGTTAGTGACCCTGGCCAGCACCGTGTCACTGACTAGTGGGACCCACTGGTCAGTTTTGACCCAGAACAGCTCAGTTGACCTGCTGATGTCACATAAACGTCATGCTGACGCAATAAGTCATTTCTATATAAAATTAATTCAGAAAATTCCAGAAAATAGTATAAACTTCTAAAATCCATAGAAATTCAACCGTAACTCCAAATGAAATAAATTATATATGAAAAATGATTAGAAAAATTCAAGGAATCCATCTGTACCATTTTCATGCATGGTTGAACAATGTTTGTCCTCTCTTTTGGACAAAACAAATAAATGCATTTAATAAAGCACATATGGAGTTTGAATTTGAACCTAGTGTTCAAACCAACTCCATTTAACTTGTTGCTAGTTACATTAGGCCAATCAACAACATATTGCCATGTCACATTCATGCATCATATTGTTGCATGGAATTGATTGTGTCCTTCCCTGTTTGCCGGTAACCGTCCCCTCTCAGACGATGATGTTTCCGACGACGTGATCGATGACACTGATGAAGAGATATACTATCTTCGGAAGTGCCAGGCAAGCAAAACCCCCTAGTTCATTCCGATACAAACCACTCTCTCGCTCCTGCTCTCTTTTACTGCATTAGGACAACAACGATTCAACTGTTACATGTTGCGGTAGTTGAACCCCTTTCCTCTGCATGACCTGTCATTGCCACAGTAAATAGATGAAACCCACTAGCATGAGTAGGAGTTGTTTGAGCCCTGATGTGCCTACTCATTCATGCTTGTTTGTCATGCCTGCTATTGCATAGAGTCGTGTCAGGTCTGGTTCATCGGGGATGAATCGGAGGTGTGTAAACATGTCCTATGGTGTGTGAGCTAAGTGTGTGAACATGATTTGGTAAAGGTAGCGGTGAGAGGCCATGTAGGAGTACATGGTGGGTTGTCTCACTGAAACCATCCTCAGGAACTGAGTTCTGTGTTTGTGATCCATGAAACAGCTACTACCACACATTGGGCCCTGAAATATGACCCCGCTCGACTTATTGACCCCTCTCATCCTCTGTCCAGGAGTTGCAACTAGTTTCTGGTGTTTGTAGGTTATGTGTTGGCGGCCGTGTGTAGCGCTGACCCTAGGGGTGGGCTATGATGCGGTAGATACACTGTGGCCGGGTATGCCGGGCGCCCGTTTGGCGTCTCGGGACCCTGTACACATCGTTTGGGGCCGTTGAGGACACCCCGGCCGGATTTCCTTGCGGATGGAACCCGAATAGGCGATAAACCTGGACTTGAGACTTGTGTGCGGTTAGTCAGGTCGTGGTCTACACCCACGTCGGCTTTCGCTTGAAGTCTGCCGAGCACATGTCGTGTGCAGACGCTAAGTGGTGGAAACATGTGTGACGAAGTACACCCCTGCAGGGTTATAAATGATCTATTCGAATAGTCGTGTCTACGGTAAAGGACTTCTGGGTTGCCTATAACAGTTCATAGACTAGTGAAAGTGGATACTCTAAAACTCGCAAGATAAGTGTGAGTGCTATGGATGGCGTTCTCGTAGGGAGACGGGAGCGGATCCATAGTGGTGTATTGAATGGTGAATATGTGGACTCGTGTGCGCCACCTCAAAAGAGTTGCTTGCAATCATAGTTCAGGTTAACCACTGAGTCAAAGCTGGCTTGCTGCAGTTAAACTCCACCACCCCCTTGTTGATACCAATGCATATGTAGTTTAGTTCTGATGTAAGTCTTGCTGAGTACCTTTGTACTCATGTTTGTTTAATTTATGTTTTGCAGAGAGACTTCAGTTTCACTAGTAGTTCCGTGTGGACTTCGATGTTTAGCTTGATACCTCAGCTACGATCTTGTGCCCTCGGCAGGATCTGGTAGATAGTCAGGCTTCCTAGCCTTTTCATTTGTAGATGTCTGTTCTCAGACATGTTAAGCTTCCACATGTGCTTTGACTTGTATGCTATGATTGTTGGGTCATGAGACCCATGTTTGTAATATCTCGCTCCTCGGAGCCTAATGAATAAATACTTGAGTTGTAGAGTTATGTTGTGATGCCATGTTGTATTTACACATATCGAGCATATTGTGTGTATGATTGAAATGCTTGGTATGTGTGGGATCCGACAATCTAGTTGTTTATCCTTGGCAGTCTCTCTTATGGGGAAATGTAGTCTAGTGCTTCCATGAGCCATAGTAGTCCGCTACAGTCCGGTTCACCGGAGTCCTGTTAGCCCAGCACTACTGGTCAGGACACTTGACTGGCCGGCATGTGTTTCACTTCGTTCCTGTGTCTGTCCCTTCGGGGAAATGTCACGCGGTGACATCCGAAGTCTTGCCTAGCCTGCTACAGCCCGGGTTCCCGGAGTCCTGTTAGCCCAGTGCTACAACCCGGATTCACACGCTGCTGACCGACACGCTCGATGTGATTCATGTATGCCTGTTCCCATTGGTTTGTGCCGCTTTGGGTTCACGACTAGCCATGTCGGCCCGGCTTCTCTGTCATATGGATGCTAGCGACACTATCATACGTGAGCCAAAAGGCGCAAACGGTCCCGGACCATGGTAAGGCGACACCCATGGGAATACCGCGCGTGAGGCCGCAAAGTGATATGAGGTGTTACCGGCTAGATCGATGTGACTTGGAATCGTGGTCCTGACAGCTTTGGTATCAGAGCCTGACTGCCTATAGGATTACCAAGCCAAACTGGTCGAAGTCGAGTCTAGAAATGCTTTAGTTATGTAAGGGAATTGATTGTGGAAGGGAACGTAAGGCTCTTTTTACTCCTTTAACCTATGCCCTTCTGATCTGAGTCAACCTCTTCTTTTCTACGGGGATTAAGAATTAGGCCTTCTCATCTATCTATCAGGATGACGTGCTACTAATCCATAGACTTATAGAATTGATAGTTTCAAGCTTCAGTTCCGTTCCTACTACTTCCGTATGTTGACAGTTGATCTCAGAACCTTGATATTGTGTTGTTGAGTGGTTATGCCACCATTTTGTAGGATGTCTCAAATCGTTTTGAGCATTTACATCCGTTATGCTGTCCGAGTCATCCCAGGTTTCTAAGTAGTCTGATGCATTTGCAAATCCTTTCTTTCCATTTCTGATATCCTTTTGGGCCAGATTAATCACACTAATCAGTGAGTTGAGGTACTCTGTTGTCTCGACATATATGTTGGAGCTATCATTATGACCCTAGGTGTTTTAGGGAGTCACCTAGTAATATAGCCATGTTTTGTGTTCCGGTGTGATGATTCTGGCCACCATTCTCGAAAGCATCTCATGATGCCATGTAGTGGTAGGTATTCTATTCATGGGTTCTTGAACCCGAGATTCACCCTACTTATCTCATGTTGATAGTGTTGCTAGTTCCTTCAGGATATTAGTAACCTTTGCGATAGTCCTCGAGATCCATGGTATTTCCTTCTTCCAAATACCATGAACCATTAAGGCAGAAGTTCTTTGAACCAAAAGATCACCATTAGAGTACTCCTGAGGAGTTCTCCATTCATAATTGTGTCTCTGCCAGTCCTACCTCTCAGCATGGGTCATCCGGAAGAAATATGTTGAACTTGTTCGACATACTAACTTATGCATCCACAACTCAGAAAGATATATGTTCCTTGAGTTGTCCCTCTGTAGTTGTATTCCGATCCTTGTCTATCAGTTGATAGCCAAGTTTATGTCATGCATTCGTGTTATCGATGCCTAGTATTCTTGTGGTTCGTCAAGCCGTTCTATTTCAGAATGACTAGGAGAAACAAACTCCAGTACCTCATCCATATCCAGGATTGGGTCAAAGCAGTTGTATTCCGCAGATCAAATGCAAACGATTCTGTTCTACCCTGAAGTATTACCCACTTTTATGTTAGGAACGTCATGAGAATTGCACCTTATCTTATGAATTCTTGATGCAGTGATACTCTCGCCATCATCGTTCATTCCTCGGTCCCATGTTGCCATAACCGGAATGCCGACAAGTGAACTGTGATGTGTGAAATCAATACTCCTAGCAACCTCGATGCTTGGTAGTTAATGGACAATATTCTCATTCTTAGCATGTTGGTTATTGAATCATTATTCTAAGATTAATCATGCTACCTGATCCTTTTCCCTATTGCACTCTTCGATCAAGAGTTGGGACTGTGTCTATCCTTGCTTATTTGATCATATCGCCTTGCCCTAAAAAGCAAGATTATCTCGAGCTTAGTAACATATCGGTGGTTCGTTATTTCCGAAGATCTTCTCGGAAGTATTACCTGGCTGTCACCTGACCGGTATGTTGAGTTCATGATTAAATGGGTTTTCTTATAAATCACCTCTTCTCCAAGAATCTGTGTTAGATATCCCTGAGCTAGTTGGTTAAGCTGAACAACAACTTGGAGAGTTGGAAGATAAAAGGCTTTGCCGAATTTGGTTCTTCCTGAAGGGATATTTTTGTGGTGTGTGTGTGTTGAAGAAATATGATATCTTCACCAATTGGTCCTCGTGATCAGTTGTTGGATCTATTGTCTTGTCAAAACTTTGACTTGAGTATGGGTTATCGTCAAGTGAAATCAGAACCAACGATGTTCGTAGTGTTGTCTTACTCATGGTTGATCCCTCGAGAATACACCATTACATCTTTTGGTCTGACCAATGCTATCACCGTGTTCACATGATGGTGGAAGTCTAGTGATATGGAAATTCCGATGAGTTGTTGTTGAGCCCATCAGCAGCATCTTATTTTCTCCATGGCTCATGTCGAACATCAAGCTAGTGTTGGAAACTTGTGCAAGCATATCTTCATGCTCTGTTCATGAAGTATCTGTCTGGATGAAAGAAGTGACTTCCTCTGGTTCACGTGCAATCGATGCAAGTTGCCGCTGTGAATTCGAGAAAGATTGTTTTTGTTTCCTCTGGAATCTTCCCAAGTTAGTCACGCATATGTGCGAAGTACTCTATGGTTTGATAGGTTGGCCGCCTCCATTCTATATGTGTTTCCTAGCACACCAAGCCACTGACTGATTTGTTCAAGCATAAGAAGTTCCTTCTTAAGAATCATGACTTATGTCAGGACTTTGTTATCCTCGATGACGGTTCCCCAACCTGAACTTGGTAGTATTTTATTATAAGACTACCACGTGGTCACGCTTGTATCGGATAGCGTGTTCATAGGTTTGTAGCAGAACTAGCTCATGCTTTGGAGCCTGCTATCGCAGTTCATTCCCCGAGAATCTCGCAACGTCATCTCGTCAAATTGTGTTGCAAACCTTCATTTTCCTTTCTAGACTCGATGAGTCTGGAATATCCTGACACCAACCAGATCTGAATCTTAGGCAGATATGATGGTTGGAGCATTTTCTAAGAAATATAATATTGGTCTCTCGATAACCGGTAAAGTGGATGTCGTGGCCAACACACCCAGTCGGAAGATCTATTATTGTAGTATCTTGATTGAAGAAGTTGGTCACCTCTCTATAAGGATTTCGTAGGATTTTCTCCAGAAGTTGTTCCTTATGGGTCCTTTGTATTCCGAGGTCTGACCACTACTTGATAACTATGTTGATGCTTTAAAGCATGACCATGGTAACCAGTACATCAAGGGGAACATTAGAAGCGGAGTGCTAAATGTCTCTCGGTCGATCATCCAGATTTTGATTCCTTGGCCTCGCTAAGGTGAAATCTGAGAACGTGTTATCTTTCTTTGCATCTGCATCTTCCACCATTATTCATCATGGTAGCATGTTGTGTTGCCAGGATCCTTGAAACGGATATTGGTAAACCTGGATGAATATGGAGATGCTCAAGTTCTTGAGAGCACGCGCAAGCACTAGGTTTTATCGTTGGCGTTAACTGGGATTTGCTTCCTGTTTCCTCGGTTATGTTATAACCTTTTCAAATAGTGGACTCACTCTAGACTGTTGAGCTCTTCCCCAGTTACCAGAATCATTCCCAACATTTGCATTTTGTTCCCAGCTTGCCCCTTAGTAGTTGTTGTTCAGGATCATCTTCAAAAGTGGACTTACCATGGCCCCATCCATTTCCGATGATAAGCAAAATCATCCATTGCGTTGTCTTTAACAAGGAAGTCCACATCATCCATTCTAGTCCGAGTATGTCATTCTTTTGAACTCCTTCAAATGATCGATTGTAATTGCCTTAGGCTGGTATAAAGAGTTTCAATGATCTTTGTATCAAAAGTAATTCTTTTTGCCACTTAAGGGAATATTTCTGCGAGTCACCTTCCTTAAGATGTCACGTTATGGTATCATGGCAATTATCTCCTCGCTAATTTGAAACCATGCACCCTCCTACTTAAGCGTGGAATTGTTGCCTACCAAATTTGAACCTTTATCATCCGCTTCTTTCCATCACCCCTGATGTGTGTTTCGTGTCTCAGCTCAAGAAATGTTTTATATCTCACTCCATGAGTTGATCTTGAGTGCTCGATCTCCGAGGAGATCGATTCCTGCAGAATTTCTTTCTACCGTCATCATGCTGGATGAAGATCCCGAAAGCAAAGACGTCAAGATCAAGATGACGCAATGAATCAATATCCTCAAGAAAGACATCTGGATCGTGAAGGTTGTGTTAGCTTGTGTCCCTCTATCTTCTTACCTCACGTCTTGAATCTCGGGACGAGATTCTTGTTTAGTGGGGGTGAGTTGTCACAGCCCTAGCTTTACCCTGGCCTTGGACTAGTTTGGTTGCTGCATCATGTTTAAATTCAATTGAAATTTGAAATGAGGAATTTTCTAAGCCTCAGAAAACCTCTAAAAATAACCAACATTTAAATCTCATCAAATGAGTCCAAGAAAATGTTCCTGTTATTCTGTGAAAATATTGGCATGAGGTGAAATTCAAACCAATATTTTGGGAGTCACAGAAATAATTTATTTGGGCCTTTGATTTAAATCAATAATATATTTGGGTTGGAATTATTTCTGTTATATAAGAAATAATGTCCAAATAATCCCAAACTGAAATGTTTCATGTTGGGTTTATTCCATACAGTGAGCATGAGCAGTTTGGTGATTTTTGGAAGTATCTAAGTAATTTTAATAAAGCCACAAAGTTGCAGAATAATAGAAAACAGGAAATATAAAAAAGAAAGAGGAACCTTACCGTGCAGCCCACCACTGTAGTGGCCTACTGGCCAAAGCCAGCCCGGCCCACCAGGGGCAGCACTGTCTTCTTCCTCCTGCCAGGAGGAGAAGCGGCTGCGTGCCCGATGGCCGGCGAGCCGCGCTGGCTCCTCCATGCCTGCGTGCCCCCCCTCGACTGCCTGGTCGCCGCCACGCACACCCCCCCGACCCCCTCGTCCTCGCACTCTCTGCTCGTGCCCTCCCCTTTCCTCTGTCTCTCTCCGTCGCTCTTCCCCTCACGCGCCTGAGCACGCCGCCGTGAGCCGCCGCGCCCACCGCCGTCGCCTTGCCTCCCCGAGCTATCCAGAGCCTTCGCCACATCTCGCTTCACCTCTGCACCGTAGGAAGGAAGCACAGAGGCCCCGAGCAGCCGCCATCATCATCGTCTTCAAGCTTCGGCACCGGCGCCCTTCTCCGTCGATTCGGCCACTCCGGCGCGCCCCCGAGCCCGCTAACCATCCCTGCAGCTCCGCGGTGAGCCGTTGACCCAATTCCCCCTTGCCCCGTCGTCCCCCGCGTGATCTAGCCCCGATCCCCAACCATGACCAAAGCCTCTCGCCGCCGGCCATGGCGTAGCCGTGGCTACGGCCGCGCAAGCCCGCATCCGAGCTCACGGCTGCACTCACCGCACTCCACCGAGTCTAATACGACCACCCATGGTTCCTTCCGTGCCCCGCATCGCCGAACCCGAGCTCGCCCGAGCTCCGGCCGCCGCTAAAGCTCGTTGCCGGCCACTCTCCGTCCACTCTAGCACCATCTGCCACCACCACTAGAAGCGCCGCAATGCCAGGAACCCGTAGATCCCTCCCGCGCATCAAACCGTCGCCGAAGTAGCGATTCCGGCGTGGCTCCGCCGTCTGTCGAGGTCGCCGGTGGCTAATCCCCGGCCGTGCCGACGTGGCGACATCATTAGTTGCTAATGAGCCCACTAATGACCCCTCTAGAGCCACTGACGTGTGGGACCCTGTGACTAATTAGGTTAGTCTAATTTTCTGTTAGGATTAGTACTAATACGTGTGGACCCCACGTGTCAGCTTTGACTTTGGTCAAGTCAACGTTGACCGGGCCCACCTGTTAGTGACCCTGGCCAGCACCGTGTCACTGACTAGTGGGACCCACTGGTCAGTTTTGACCCAGAACAGCTCAGCTGACCTGCTGATGTCACACAGACGTCATGCTGACGCAATAAGTCATTTCTATATAAAATTAATTCAGAAAATTCCAGAAAATAGTATAAACTTCTAAAATCCATAGAAATTCAACCGTAACTCCAAATGAAATAAATTATATATGAAAAATGATTAGAAAAATTTAAGGAATCCATCTGTACCATTTTCATGCATGGTTGAACAATGTTTGTCCTCTGTTTTGGACAAAACAAATAAATGGCATTTAATAAAGCACATATGGAGTTTGAATTTGAACCTAGTGTTCAAACCAACTCCATTTAACTTGTTGCTAGTTGCATTAGGCCAATCAACAGCATATTGCCATGTCACATTCATGCATCATATTGTTGCATGGAATTGATTGTGTCCTTCCCTGTTTGCCGGTAACCGTCCCCTCTCAGACGACGATGTTTCCGACGACGTGATCGATGACACTGATGAAGAGATATACTATCTTCGGAAGTGCCAGGCAAGCAAAACCCCCTAGTTCATTCCGATACAAACCACTCTCTCGCTCCTGCTCTCTTTTACTGCATTAGGACAACAACGATTCAACTGTTACATGTTGCGGTAGTTGAACCCCTTTCCTCTGCATGACCTGTCATTGCCACAGTAAATAGATGAAACCCACTAGCATGAGTAGGAGTTGTTTGAGCCCTGATGTGCCTACTCATTCATGCTTGTTTGTCATGCCTGCTATTGCATAGAGTCGTGTCAGGTCTGGTTCATCGGGGATGAATCGGAGGTGTGTAAACATGTCCTACGGTGTGTGAGCTAAGTGTGTGAACATGATTTGGTAAAGGTAGCGGTGAGAGGCCATGTAGGAGTACATGGTGGGTTGTCTCACTGAAACCATCCTCAGGAACTGAGTTCTGTGTTTGTGATCCATGAAACAGCTACTACCACACATTGGGCCCTGAAATATGACCCCGCTCGACTTATTGACCCCTCTCGTCCTCTGTCCAGGAGTTGCAACTAGTTTCTGGTGTTTGTAGGTTATGTGTTAGCGGCCGTGTGTAGCGCTGACCCTAGGGGTGGGCTATGATGCGGTAGATACACTGTGGCCGGGTATGCCGGGCGCCCGTTTGGCGTCTCGGGACCCTGTACACATCGTTTGGGGCCGTTGAGGACACCCCGGCCGGATTTCCTTGCGGATGGAACCCGAATAGGCGATAAACCTGGACTAGAGACTTGTGCAGTTAGTCAGGTCGTGGTCTACACCCACGTCGGCTTTCGCTTGAAGTCTGCCGAGCACATGTCGTCTGCAGACGCTAAGTGGTGGAAACATGTGTGACGAAGTACACCCCTGCAGGGTTATAAATGATCTATTCGAATAGTCGTGTCTGCGGTAAAGGACTTCTGGGTTGCCTATAACAGTTCATAGACTAGTGAAAGTGGATACTCTAAAACTCGCAAGATAAGTGTGAGTGCTATGGATGGCGTTCTCGTAGGGAGACGGGAGCGGATCCATAGTGGTGTATTGAATGTTGAATATGTGCACTCGTGTGCGCCACCTCAAAAGAGTTGCTTGCAATCGTAGTTCAGGTTAACCACTGAGTCAAAGCTGGCTTGCTGCAGTTAAACTCCACCACCCCCTTGTTGATACCAATGCATATGTAGTTTAGTTCTGATGTAAGTCTAGCTGAGTACCTTTGTACTCATGTTTGTTTAATTTATGTTTTGCAGAGAGACTTCAGTTTCACTAGTAGTTCCGCGTGGACTTCAACGTTTAGCTTGATACCTCAGCTACGATCTTGTGCCCTTGGCAGGATCTGGTAGATAGTCAGGCTTCCTAGCCTTTTCATTTGTAGATGTCTGTTCTCAGACATGTTAAGCTTCCGCATGTGCTTTGACTTGTATGCTATGATTGTTGGGTCGTGAGACCCATGTTTATAATATCTCGCTCCTCGGAGCCTAATGAATAAATACTTGAGTTGTAGAGTTATGTTGTGATGCCATGTTGTATTTACACATATCGAGCATATTGTGTGTATGATTGAAATGCTTGGTATGTGTGGGATCCGACAATCTAGTTGTTTATCCTTGGCAGTCTCTCTTATGGGGAAATGTAGTCTAGTGCTTCCATGAGCCATAGTAGTCCGCTACAGTCCGGTTCACCGGAGTCTTGTTAGCCCAGCACTACTGGTCAGGACACTTGACTGGCCGGCATGTGTTTCACTTTGTTCCTGTGTCTGTCCCTTCGGGGAAATGTCACGCGGTGACATCCGAAGTCCTGCCTAGCCTGCTACAGCCCGGGTTCCCGGAGTCCTGTTAGCCCAGTGCTACAACCCGGATTCACACGCTGCTGACCGACACGCTCGATGTGATTCATGTATGCCTGTTCCCATTGGTTTGTGCCGCCTTGGGTTCACGACTAGCCATGTCGGCCTGGGTTCTCTGTCATATGGATGCTAGCGACACTATCATATACGTGAGCCAAAAGGCGCAAACGGTCCCGGACCATGGTAAGGCGACACCCATGGGAATTCCGTGCGTGAGGCCGCAAAGTGAAATGAGGTGTTACCGGCTAGATTGATGTGACTTGGAATCGTGGTCCTGACAGCTTTGGTATCAGAGCCTGACTGCCTATAGGATTACCAAGCCAAACTGGTCGAAGTCGAGTCTAGAAATGCTTTAGTTATGTAAGGGAATTGATTGTGGAAGGGAACGTAAGGCTCTTTTTACTCCTTTAACCTATGCCCTTCTGATCTGAGTCAACCTCTTCTTTTCTACGGGGATTAAGAATTAGGCCTTCTCATCTATCTATCAGGATGACGTGCTACTAATCCATAGACTTATAGAATTGATAGTTTCAAGCTTCAGTTCCGTTCCTACTACTTCCGTATGTTGACAGTTGATCTCAGAACCTTGATATTGTGTTGTTGAGTGGTTATGCCACCATTTTGTAGGATGTCTCAAATCGTTTTGAGCATTTACATCCGTTATGCTGTCCGAGTCATCCCAGGTTTCTAAGTAGTCTGATGCATTTGCAAATCCTTTCTTTCCATTTCTGATATCCTTTTGGGCCAGATTAATCACACTAATCAGTGAGTTGAGGTACTCTGTTGTCTCGACATATATGTTGGAGCTATCATTATGACCCTAGGTGTTTTAGGGAGTCACCTAGTAATATAGCCATGTTTTGTGTTCTGGTGTGATGATTCTGGCCACCATTCTCGAAAGCATCTCATGATGCCATGTAGTGGTAGGTATTCTATTCATGGGTTCTTGAACCCGAGATTCACCCTACTTATCTCATGTTGATAGTGTTGCTAGTTCCTTTAGGATATTAGTAACCTTTGCGATAGTCCTCGAGATCCATGGTATTTCCTTCTTCCAAATACCATGAACCATTAAGGCAGAAGTTCTTTGAACCAAAAGATCACCATTAGAGTACTCCTGAGGAGTTCTCCATTCATAATTGTGTCTCTGCCAGTCCTACCTCTCAGCATGGGTCATCCAGAAGAAATATGTTGAACTTGTTCGACATACTAACTTATGCATCCACAACTCAGAAAGATATATGTTCCTTGAGTTGTCCCTCTGTAGTTGTATTCCGATCCTTGTCTATCAGTTGATAGCCAAGTTTATGTCATGCATTCGTGTTATCGATGCCTAGTATTCTTGTGGTTCGTCAAGCCGTTCTATTTCAGAATGACTAGGAGAAACAAACTCCAGTACCTCATCCATATCCAGGATTGGGTCAAAGCAGTTGTATTCCGCAGATCAAATGCAAACGATTCTGTTCTACCCTGAAGTATTACCCACTTTTATGTTAGGAACGTCATGAGAATTGCACCTTATCTTATGAATTCTTGATGCAGTGATACTCTCGCCATCATCATTCATTCCTCGGTCCCATGTTGCCATAACCGGAATGCCGACAAGTGAACTGTGATGTGTGAAATCAATACTCCTAGCAACCTCGATGCTTGGTAGTTAATGGACAATATTCTCATTCTTAGCATGTTGGTTATTGAATCATTATTCTAAGATTGATCATGCTACCTGATCCTTTTCCCTATTGCACTCTTCGATCAAGAGTTGGGACTGTGTCTATCCTTGCTTATTTGATCATATCGCCTTGCCCTAAAAAGCAAGATTGTCTCGAGCTTAGTAACATATCGGTGGTTCGTTATTTCCGAAGATCTTCTCGGAAGTATTACCTGGCTGTCACCTGACCGGTATGTTGAGTTCATGATTAAATGCGTTTTCTTATAAATCACCTCTTCTCCAAGAATCTGTGTTAGATATCCCTGAGCTAGTTGGTTAAGCTGAACAACAACTTGGAGAGTTGGAAGATAAAAGGCTTTGCCGAATTTGGTTCTTCCTGAAGGGATATTTTTGTGTTGTGTGTGTGTTGAAGAAAGATGATATCTTCACCAATTGGTCCTCGTGATCAGTTGTTGGATCTATTGTCTTGTCAAAACTTTGACTTGAGTATGGGTTATCGACAAGTGAAATCAGAACCAACGATGTTCGTAGTGTTGTCTTACTCATGGTTGATCCCTCGAGAATACACCATTACATCTTTTGTTCTGACCAATGCTATCACCGTGTTCACATGATGGTGGAAGTCCAGTGATATGGAAATTCCGATGAGTTGTTGTTGAGCCCATCAGCAGCATCTTATTTTCTCCATGGCTCATGTCGAACATCAAGCTAGTGTTGGAAACTTGTGCAAGCATATCTTCATGCTCTGTTCATGAAGTATCTGTCTGGATGAAAGAAGTGACTTCCTCTGGTTCGCGTGCAATCGATGCAAGTTGCCGCCGTGAATTCGAGAAAGATTGTTTTTGTTTCCTCTGGAATCTTCCCAAGTTAGTCACGCATATGTGCGAAGTACTCTATGGTTTGATAGGTTGGCCGCCTCCATTCTATATGTGTTTCCTAGCACACCAAGCCATTGACTGATTTGTTCAAGGAGAAGAAGTTCCTTCTTAAGAATCATGACTTATGTCAGGACTTTGTTATCCTCGATGACGGTTCCCCAACCTGAACTTGGTAGTATTTTATTATAAGACTACCACGTGGTCACGCTTGTCTCGGATAGCGTGTTCATAGGTTTGTAGCAGAACTAGCTCATGCTTTGGAGCCTGCTATCGCAGTTCATTCCCCGAGAATCTCGCAACGTCATCTCGTCAAATTGTGTTGCAAACCTTCATTTTCCTTTCTAGACTCGATGAGTCTGGAATATCCTGACACCAACCAGATCTGAATCTTAGGCAGATATGATGGTTGGAGCATTTTCCAAGAAATATAATATTGGTCTCTCGATAACCGGTAAAGTGCATGTCGTGGCCAACACACCCAGTCGGAAGATCTATTATTGTAGTATCTTGATTGAAGAAGTTGGTCACCTCTCTATAAGGATTTCGTAGGATTTTCTCCAGAAGTTGTTCCTTATGGATCCTTTGTATTCCGAGGTCCGACCACTACTTGATAACTATGTTGATGCTTTAAAGCATGACCATGGTAACCAGTACATCAAGGGGAACATTAGAAGCGGAGTGCTAAATGTCCCTCGGTCGATCATCCAGATTTTGATTCCTTGGCCTCGCTAAGGTGAAATCTGAGAACGTGTTATATTTCTTTGCATCTGCATCTTCCACCATTATTCATCATGGTAGCATGTTGTGTTGCCAGGATCCTTGAAACGGATATTGGTAAACCTGGATGAATATGGAGATGCTCAAGTTCTTGAGAGCACGCGCACGCACTAGGTTTTATCGTTGGCGTTAACTGGGATTTGCTTCCTGTTTCCTCGGTTATGTTATAACCTTTTCAAACAGTGGACTCACTCTAGACTGTTGAGCTCTTCCCCAGTTACCAGAATCATTCCCAACATTTGCATTTTGTTCCCAGCTTGCACCTTAGTAGTTGTCGTTCAGGATCATCTTCAAAAGTGGACTTACCAAGGGTCCCATCCATTTCCGATGATAAGCAAAATCATCCATTGCGTTGTCTTTAACAAGGAAGTCCACATCATCCATTCTAGTCCGATTATGTCATTCTTTTGAACTCCTTCAAATGATCGATTGTAATTGCCTTAGGCTGGTATAAAGAGTTTCAATGATCTTTGTATCAAAAGTAATTCTTTTTGCCACTTAAGGGAATATTTCTGCGAGTCACCTTCCTTAAGATGTCACGTTATGGTATCATGGCAATTATCTCCTCGCTAATTTGAAACCATGCACCCTCCTACTTAAGCGTGGAATTGTTGCCTACCAAATTTGAACCTTTATCATCCGCTTCTTTCCATCACCCCTGATGTGTGTTTCGTGTCTCAACTCAAGAAATGTTTTATATCTCACTCCATGAGTTGATCTTGAGTGCTCGATCTCCGAGGAGATCGATTCCTGCAGAATTTCTTTCTGCCGTCATCATGCTGGATGAAGATCCCGAAAGCAAAGACGTCAAGATCAAGATGACGCAATGAATCAATATCCTCAAGAAAGACATCTGGATCGTGAAGGTTGTGTTAGCTTGTGTCCCTCTATCTTCTTACCTCACGTCTTGAATCTCAGGACGAGATTCTTGTTTAGTGGGGGTGAGTTGTCACAGCCCTAGCTTTACCCTGGCCTTGGACTAGTTTGGTTGCTGCATCATGTTTAAATTCAATTGAAATTTGAAATGAGGAATTTTCTAAGCCTCAGAAAACCTCTAAAAATAACCAACATTTAAATCTCATCAAATGAGTCCAAGAAAATGTTCCTGTTATTCTGTGAAAATATTGGCATGAGGTGAAATTCAAACCAATATTTTGGGAGTCACAGAAATAATTTATTTGGGCCTTTGATTTAAATCAATAATATATTTGGGTTGGAATTATTTCTGTTATATAAGAAATAATGTCCAAATAATCCCAAACTGAAATGTTTCATGTTGGGTTTATTCCATAAAGCGAGCATGAGCAGTTTGGTGATTTTTGGAAGTATCTAAGTAATTTTAATAAAGCCACAAAGTTGCAGAATAATAGAAAACAGGAAATATAAAAAAGAAAGAGGAACCTTACCGTGCAGCCCACCACTGTAGTGGCCTACTGGCCAAAGCCAGCCCGGCCCACCAGGGGCAGCACTGTCTTCTTCCTCCTGCCAAGAGGAGAAGCGGCTGCGTGCCCGATGGCCGGCGAGCCGCGCTGGCTCCTCCATGCCTGCGTGCCCCCCCCCTCGACTACCTAGTCGCCGCCACGCACACCCCCCCGACCCCCTCATCCTCGCACTCTCTGCCCGTGCCCTCCCCTTTCCTCTGTCGATCTCCGTCGCTCTTCCCCTCACGCGCCTGAGCACGCCGCCGTGAGCCGCCGCGCCCACCGCCGTCGCCATGCCTCCCCGAGCTATCCAGAGCCTTCACCACATCTCGCTTCACCTCTGCATCGAAGGAAGGAAGCACGGAGGCCCCGAGCAGCCGCCATCATCATCGTCTTCAAGCTTTGGCTCCGGCGCGCCCCTGAGCCCGCTAACCATCCCTGCAGCTCCGCGGTGAGCCGTTGACCCGATTCCCCCTTGCCTCGTCGTCCCCCGCGTGATCTAGCCCCGATCCCCAACCATGACCGAAGCCTCTCGCCGCCGGCCATGGCGTAGCCGTGGCTACGGCCGCGCAAGCCCGCATCCGAGCTCACGGCTGCACTCACCGCACTCCAGCGAGTCTAATACGACCACCCATGGTTCCTTCCGTGCCCCGCATCGCCGAACCCGAGCTCGCCCGAGCTCCGGCCGCCGCTAAAGCTCGTTGCCGGCCACTCTCCGTCCACTCCAGCACCATCTGCCACCACCACTAGAAGCGCCGCAATGCCAGGAACCCGTAGATCCCTCCCGCGCATCAAACCGTCGCCGAAGTAGCGATTCCGGCGTGGCTCCGCCGTCTGTCGAGGTCGCCGGTGGCTAATCCCCGGCCGTGCCGACGTGGCGACATCATTAGTTGCTAATGAGCCCACTAATGACCCCTCTAGAGCCACTGACGTGTGGGACCCTGTGACTAATTAGGTTAGTCTAATTTTCTGTTAGGATTAGTACTAATACGTGTGGACCCCACGTGTCAGCTTTGACTTTGGTCAAGTCAACGTTGACCGGGCCCACCTGTTAGTGACCCTGGCCAGCACCGTGTCACTGACTAGTGGGACCCACTGGTCAGTTTTGACCCAGAACAGCTCAGTTGACCTGCTGATGTCACACAGACGTCATGCTGACGCAATAAGTCATTTCTATATAAAATTAATTCAGAAAATTCCAGAAAATAGTATAAACTTCTAAAATCCATAGAAATTCAACCGTAACTCCAAATGAAATAAATTATATATGAAAAATGATTAGAAAAATTCAAGGAATCCATCTGTACCATTTTCATGCATGGTTGAACAATGTTTGTCCTCTGTTTTGGACAAAACAAATAAATGGCATTTAATAAAGCACATATGGAGTTTGAATTTGAACCTAGTGTTCAAACCAACTCCATTTAACTTGTTGCTAGTTGCATTAGGCCAATCAACAGCATATTGCCATGTCACATTCATGCATCATATTGTTGCATGGAATTGATTGTGTCCTTCCCTGTTTGCCGGTAACCGTCCCCTCTCAGACGACGATGTTTCCGACGACGTGATCGATGACACTGATGAAGAGATATACTATCTTCGGAAGTGCCAGGCAAGCAAAACCCCTTAGTTCATTCCGATACAAACCACTCTCTCGCTCCTGCTCTCTTTTACTGCATTAGGACAACAACGATTCAACTGTTACATGTTGCGGTAGTTGAACCCCTTTCCTCTGCATGACCTGTCATTGCCACAGTAAATAGATGAAACCCACTAGCATGAGTAGGAGTTGTTTGAGCCCTGATGTGCCTACTCATTCATGCTTGTTTGTCATGCCTGCTATTGCATAGAGTCGTGTCAGGTCTGGTTCATCGGGGATGAATCGGAGGTGTGTAAACATGTCCTACGGTGTGTGAGCTAAGTGTGTGAACATGATTTGGTAAAGGTAGCGGTGAGAGGCCATGTAGGAGTACATGGTGGGTTGTCTCACTGAAACCATCCTCAGGAACTGAGTTCTGTGTTTGTGATCCATGAAACAGCTACTACCACACATTGGGCCCTGAAATATGACCCCGCTCAACTTATTGACCCCTCTCGTCCTCTGTCCAGGAGTTGCAACTAGTTTCTGGTGTTTGTAGGTTATGTGTTAGCGGCCGTGTGTAGCGCTGACCCTAGGGGTGGGCTATGATGCGGTAGATACACTGTGGCCGGGTATGCCGGGCGCCCGTTTGGCGTCTCGGGACCCTGTACACATCGTTTGGGGCTGTTGAGGACACCCCGGCCGGATTTCCTTGCGGATGGAACCCGAATAGGCGATAAACCTGGACTAGAGACTTGTGCGGTTAGTCAGGTCGTGGTCTACACCCACGTCGGCTTTCGCTTGAAGTCTGCCGAGCACATGTCGTGTGCAGACGCTAAGTGGTGGAAACATGTGTGACGAAGTACACCCCTGCAGGGTTATAAATGATCTATTCGAATAGTCGTGTCCGCGGTTAAGGACTTCTGGGTTGCCTATAACAGTTCATAGACTAGTGAAAGTGGATACTCTAAAACTCGCAAGATAAGTGTGAGTGCTATGGATGGCGTTCTCGTAGGGAGACGGGAGCGGATCCATAGTGATGTAAGTCTTGCTGAGTACCTTTGTACTCATGTTTGTTTAATTTATGTTTTGCAAAGAGGCTTCAGTCTCGCTAGTAGTTCCGTGTGGACTTTGACGTTTAGCTTGATACCTCAGCTATGATCTTGTGCCCTCGGCAGGATCTGGTAAATAGTCAGGCTTCTTAGCCTTTTCATTTGTAGATGTCTGTTCTCAGACATGTTAAGCTTCCGCATGTGCTTTGACTTGTATGCTATGATTGTTGGGTCATGAGACCCATGGTTGTAATATCTCGCTCCTCGGAGCCTAATCAATAAATACTTGAGTTGTAGAGTTATGTTGTGATGCCATGTTGTATTTACACATATCGAGCATATTGTGTGTATGATTGAAATGCTTGGTATGTGTGGGATCCGACAATCTAGTTGTTTATCCTTGGTAGTCTCTCTTATGGGGAAATGTAGTCTAGTGCTTCCATGAGCCATAGTAGTCCGCTACAGCCCGGTTCACCGGAGTCCTGTTAGCCCTGCACTACTGCTCAGGACACTTGACTGGCCGGCATGTGTTTCACTTTGTTCTTGTGTCTGTCCCTTCGGGGAAATGTCATGCGGTGACATCCGAAGTCCTGCCTAGCCTGCTACAGGCCAGGTTCCCGGAGTCCTGTTAGCTCAGTGCTACAGCCCGGATTCACACGCTGTTGACCAACACGCTCGATGTGATTCATGTATGGCTGTTCCCATAGGTTAGTGCCGCTTTGGGTTCACGACTAGCCATGTCGGCCCTGGTTCTCTGTCATATGGATGCTAGCGACACTATCATGTACGTGAGCCGAAAGGCGCAAACGGTCCCAGACCATGGTAAGGCGACACCCGTGGGAATACCATACGTGAGGCCGCAAAGTGATATGAGGTGTTACCGGCTAGATCGATGTGACTTGGAATCGGGGTCCTGACACCGTGAAGGTATTGAAAACCCCTAATCACGTTGGTTGCGAGTAGCTATCGTTTTGTGCAGGTACGAGGGACTTGAGCGTGGCCTCCTACTGGATTGATACCTTGGTTCTCAAAAACTGCCGGTCTATCAGCTCCACAAATATAACTGAATCTTCTTCAAGTCCGGAGTCGAGGGCCCAGTCAGGATCCTCTGGTTGTGGAGAAGGGCTGCTGACCTCCTTTATGGCTTTTCGCAGTTCCTGCCGCAAAGTGGCAAGGTGAATACTTACGACAAAGAATGCGGGAAAAATGGGAGCAGGGAGATATAACTTACCCAGCTTGGAGGATTGTACATGGAGAATCCATCCCGTGGCTTGATGCGGGTGAACTCCTCTTCCTCACCCTTGAACAGTTCAGACAAAATTTTCGCTAGAGCGGCAGCATTGTCCGGACCCTTACAACCGCAGCGGGTGGCGTCATCCGCCCCATTATAACACCACAAGGGGTGCCCATGATATTGAAGTGGCTGCACTCCCCGCATTATGCAAATCGACATAACTTCGATTATTGTCAATCTTGATTGAGCTAGTGCTTTGATCCGGTTCATCAGATAGAGGAATTCTCCATTGTCTTCCGCCTGGGGGCTCCGTGGGTGCCAACTTCGGTGCTTCTTCAGAGGAGCATTATTGAACTCGGGAAGACCCCGTCGAACAGGGTCCGGAAGGGGAACGTCCTCCATATAAAACCATTCTGAAGGCCAGTCTTCGGACGACTTCTTCGGGGTACCGGACAGGTATCCGGTATCGGCGATGCGCCATATTTCGGCTCCGCCCACTTGATAAAGTGATCTCCTCTGTATGCGAGGGACGAGGCAAAATAGCCTTTTCCACAGCTTGAAGTGAGCCTCGCAGCCCAGGAACAACTCGCAAAGAGCAACATAGCTGGCGATATGTAGAATGGAGGCAGGGGTGAGATTGTGTAATTGGAGGCCGTATAACTCCAGGAGCCCGCGGAGAAACGGATGAATTGGAGATCCGAGTCCCCTTAGTAAATAAGGAACAAGGCAAACCCGTTCCCCCATGGAGGGACAGGGAAAGCTCTCCGCTTGCTCCCCGCCATTGTAGGTGGCAAGCCCGGCTCGAACGGGCACCATGTACGCCGGAGGGAGAAATCCCTTAGTCTGCAGTTCGACTAATCGACTGTGCGGGACTGAACACCTCTCCCAATCACCGGGCTTAGGGCTACGGGGGCGGGAGGAGGAGCTGCGGAGGTCAGCCATGCTAGAATGCATCTTTCCGAAACGCGCTCTGATGGATTCTCGCTGGGCGAGGATGGTATGGATCGGATCTAAGAATCCCCATCCCTTTAATAGACAATTTATTTATCTGGCTAGGGGGGCGAATGTAAAAACGCCCTGGCGCCTCGTATTCATTCGACGCGTGGGAGAAAGCCCTTATTGGGCACAGAAGCCAAGAGGTTCAACATTTATGGAGCCGGACACTGCTTGCGAACACTTGAAAATTGGAGAAGAACCCGCCTTGCAATGCCGAAGACAACACTGCGCGCCGGACTCATCATCATTGAAGCCTGGTTTGGGGGCTATTGAGGGAGTCCTAGATTAGGGGGTCTCTGGACAGCCAGATTATATCCTTTGGCCGAACTGTTGGACTATGAAGATACAGGATTGAAGACTTCGTCTCGTGTCCGGATGGGACTCTACTTGGCGTGGAAGGCAAGCTAGGAAATACGGATACGTATGTCTCCTCCTTTGTAACCGACCTTGTGTAACCCTAGCCCCCTCCGGTGTCTATATAAACCAGAGGGTTTTAGTCCGTAGGACAACATACAATCATACCATAGGCTAGCTTCTAGGGTTTAGCCTCTCTGATCTCGTGGTAGATCTACTCTTGTACTACCCATATCATCAATATAAATCAAGTAGGATGTAGGGTTTGACCTCCATCAAGAGGGCCCGAACCTAGGTAAAACATCGTGTCCCCTGCCTCCTGTTACCATCCGCCTTAGACGCACAGTTCGGGACCCCCTACCCGAGATCCGCCGGTTTTGACACCGACACTGACCATCTCATTCAACTGAGTCTCAGTAACCCGGGAACGATCCCGGTTGCAAGCAGTGAATTGTTTGGCCATTGTGAAACAAACAAGATGAAAATGAAAGGCCGGTTTATAAATCACTCATGATGATATGTAAGATACAATGGAGTAAGAAACATACTGATATGCGAAATGGCATAAACCGGAGACCAATGCAATAAGGGATAAAAGGTAATACCAGGACAGGAGTACTCAGACACTGTTAAACCGGAGTATAACTATGAAGGTAAAAGGCTCCTCCGGTTTATCAGAGGGATAATGGTATAGATTGCTTATACAAGGTTAAACCGCCTATGTTGGCGTGAGGAGAAACACATTTCATAGAGACATATGAAAATTTCGGATCTAAGGTAAGACAGAAAAGCAAAAATATTTTGACCTAAAAAGGGTAAGACCCGAAACAGTTTATGAAGGACTTCATTAGCTTTTGCGCATAAGGATTTATGGTGGTAACAGAAGATTAGCCACGGCAAGGGATACGATAAGTGCGAAGCATTCATCTACAGGCCAAGGAAGAACAACACCAAAAGCTCCAATGAACTTCAAGAACCGCGAAGAGCAGGGAAACCCTAATGGATCTAGAAAGGAAGGGGGGAAGGACTTACTATGACCGCGGAAGCAGCAGAGGTGTGCTGCAGAACTCTGGTGCGAACAGGTCGATGCAGCGGCTGACGGTGAAGCAGAGGCGAGGCTTGGCGATGACGGCGGTGCACAGGTGCGGAGACGTTGCGAGGAAGAAGAAGAGATGAAAGGATAGCGGAAAGAAAAGAAAGGGGTCCTCTGCCCCTATTTATAAGGTGAAGCAATAAAACGGCAAGTGCGGGAATCGAGGAGCCCAAAAATGGATAAATTAATAAAGGTGTCGCCTCGGTGGCAGAATATACATTAAAAGAAGGTAATCTTCAGAATCAACGGATAGATGACGTCAGGGCGGTTTATCATCATCGTGAAGTATGATGTCACGGCGGTTTACAAGATCAAGGTGAAGATATGAGGGAGGAATTCTTCTAAGTGTTGAAGATTGACATGAACAAGTTCAAACCAATCTGGGGCCTAATGTTGGGGATATTACTACTGGAGGTAAACCGGCTTTGTGTAGCCGGGTTAACTCCTTGAAGATTAGAAGCCCATGAAGATGCAAGGATGATGGCGCTTCACGAAGGCCCAAGGCCCGAAGGCGGGTTAAAGCCTGTAAATGTAAACCGACCTAGTCATGTAACTTGTATTGTAAGATAGGAAGGATAGAGACCGAACCGGACACGTTTATGATCCGGCTTCGGGACTCTATAACCCGGCGGGCGTCAACCTATGTATATAAAGGGACGACCCGGCAGCGGTTTAGGGACAGACAACAACTCGAGAGCCAGACAAAGCGGATTCTCTCCTTGGCCTTCGAAACCCTAGCAATACCAATCACAACTAGACGTAGGCTTTTACCTTCCTTGAAGGGGCCGAACTAGTATAAAAACTCCTCGTGTCCCCTTGTCCGGTTTTACCCCTTTAAGCTAACCCATAGCAATGGCTCCACGACTAAGTCCTTTCACAAGGACATCTGCCGTGACAAACCCACGACAGGAGGGTACCAACATCAATTTGCACAACGTTTACAACGGTGAAACCATTCCCGTAGAACCTTTGTCCAACATTGGGATCAGCCATGCAACGGGCCACCGCATGAATTGGTACGATGGAACCATGGTGAGATTGAATAAGATAGCATGAACCTTGCACATGGCGGTCAAAGGCGGACCATGCTGTCTGCGGCCAATTTTTTGTCGTACGAGTAGGAAGACGCTGTGCTCCTTTCTAACCGCATCTGCGCGGTGACAAACCAGGAGACTTATTTTGTATGGGATACATCCTACGATATACTCCCTCTCTCCCAGTTTATTTATTTTGAATCTTTTCGTTTTATAAGTTTTAAATTCAAATTTAGAGCTCCCGTTCACATGTTGAGATTACAATGTCCATTAAATCGTTGTGTGCATGTATAGTAAAGAGACAAATCTCAAGTTTGGCACGAGTTCGTGCTGCGGGAGCACCACAAGCCCTGGCGCAGGAGTTACATTTCCCTCTCAGGGCCGTCGGGACTAAGCTTCAGCGCCTTACTACACCTACCTTTGAGTCAATAACATGTGGACCCGATAGGTGACTGGTCCACATGTAATGCTCCTATAGGCAGAGGGGCAGTGGGGCCAAGAGGGGTGAGCCGCAGGTCGGGGGACATGTGGTTTCATGGGTTCGAGTGGTGTCGTGGGAATCGCGTGTGGCTGTGGTAGAAACTTGATGCTCGCCGCATTTTAGGTGGCCCACATGTCATGCACACAAAGGCAAAGGGGCGGTGCGGCCGAGAGGGGTGAGGCGCACGTTGGGGGGCGTGGTGCCGTGGGTTGGAGAGGCGTCATGGGAATCGCGAGATGAAACGTGATGGTCGCCGTAGTTGAACTTCCATGGACAAGCTGTCATGTCTACGGACACATGCACTGCATACCGATCACTGGAAGGAGTAGCAGAGAAAGCTATATATGCGGATAAATAGTTCCTTATAGTCAAGTGGACCCATGCTACTACTCTGTTCCAAAGACATGCACACCATCGAAATAGTCCATCTATATCAATATACACCGAGAGGGAATAAATTTTTTTACAAGAGAGGAAATAGTTCACCCATCCATAATACCCTCCTGCTGGTGCAGCCTTTTCTTCTTCTTCTTCTTCTTCATCATCATCATCATCTTCTTCTTCTTCTTCTTCTTCTTCTTCTTCTTCTTCTTCTTCTTCTTCTTCTTCTTCTTCTTCTTCTTCTTCTTCTTCTTCTTCTTCTTCTTCTTCTTCTTCTTCTTCTTCTTCTTCTTGTTCTCATTCTCTGTGGGAGACGGCTTCACAACAAGCTCTTTGGACCTTGTAGCTATCTCGAAACTCACACGAGCATCGAGGGCAGCATATTTTATCCGCTCGTATGTTAAGGGATAATTCTCCCATCCAGACGACCTTAATGCCACCGTCTCGTCACCCTTCTGAAGATTTGTACTGTCACATTCCTAGTTCTAGTATGCTTTGAGATAGCTAGTCATGTGTTGCATCATGTTTAAATTCTTATGAATTTGAATTGGGGACTGTTGAAACCCTAGCACAGATGAACCCAACTAGGTTCAAATAAAAAAATCATTTTCAATGATCCCAAAATTCCTTTGGAAAAGTTCATCATTTTTGAATTGGTCTAGAACCTCCGCCAAAAATGGTGCACATTTTCCTAGGTCACTTTGGATTTTTGAATGAATTCATAAAGTATTTGAATTTGAGCATTTAATTGCTATAAATAATTAAAATGCCCAAATAATTCTGAAAGTAGTTGAGGGCTATTGGAAATATTTTCAAAAGTGCCCACAATTATTTTTAGGGTTTTTGAAAATGCCTTAGCATTTTATTTAAGTCAAAAACAATTACAGAAAATTAGAAAAGAGAACAGAAAATAAAATAGAACACAAACCTACCTGGCCTTACCTGAGAGGCCCACCAGAGCCCAGCTGCCAGTCGTCGTCCTCCTTGCGCCAGAAGGACGCGGGCGCGTGCCCGCCGCGTGTGGCCACACACCAGCCACCTCCAGGCTGCCTGCCTGTGCGACGACCCCCTGGAGACGCCACGCACCCCAGGCCCTCTCACTCCTCCCCCGTGCTAATCCCCTCCCCTGTCTCTCTCGCGCGCACCCACCCGAGAGCAGCCGTCGTCGCCGCTCGTTGCTGCCGTGCCCTGAGCCTCCCCCTGAGCTCTCCGACATGCCCAGGGGCTCCTCCACCGTCGCCTATGCCTCCCTGTCGACTCACGCGACGCCAAACGCCCCGAAGCGCCGGCCCTGACCTCTTCTTCCTCCTCGGGTCGCCGAGATCGCCACCGTCGCCCTGCTCGCTCCGGACCTCCCCCGCGCCCACTGACCTTCCCATCGTGCTCACGGTGAGCTTCTCTTCCTCCTTCCCCGAACCCCGTTGCTCGCCGCCTCCTCTAGGCCGTAGTTGCGTGGACGCGTCATGCCTCATCGCCGCCGCGGCCACAACTGCTGCCACCCGCGTCCTAGCTTTGCTCCGTGCTCAGCACTCTCCCAGGAGCCGGGCGCGCCCACCCATTTGACCTGCTGTGCCCCCTAGCGCCAAACCGCACTTGTCCGAACTCCGGCCGTCGCCGATTTGGTCGCCGCCGTCGATCCTGACCACCGCAGCTCCTACCACCACCACCAATGGATGCGCCTCACTCCCAGGAACCCGTAGGTGCAACTCGCGCGTCGAATGGTGCCCTGTAAAGCATTTCCGAGCCGCCCCGCCGTCTTTGTCGTCGCTGGCGGCTAAACGCCGGCGACCGTTGACCCGTTGACCGGCGTGGGTTGACCCCACTGCCCGGTTTGACCCCCCCTCTCTCTCACTGACTTACGGCCCCCGCCCGACTAATTACTCTAGTTAGCACTAATTAACTAGTTAGGTTAGCCACTACAGTCGCTGACCAGTGGGCCCAGGCTAGTTAGTTAGGGCTAACTAACTTAGCTAGTTGACTGGGTCACTGACCAGTGGGTCCCACTGGTCAGGTTTAACCTGGTCGATGCCTTTGACCTGCTGACATCATTTTGACATCAGGGTGATGCAGTAATGCTTTCTGGATTTTAAATAAATCAAAAATGATTTATTTAATTCAAAAAATGTCCAAAACTTCCAGAAATCATAGAAACTCAACCGTAACTCCAAATGAAATAATTTATATATGAAAAATTATTAGAAAAACCCAATCTATCCATTTATGCTACTTTCATGCATGTTCAACCAACTTATACCCGCTGTATAAGTGAAAACATGATAATGGCATTTTAAATGCTAAATATGGAGTTTGCATATGAACCCTTGGTCCATATGGACTTCATTTAAATTGTTGCTAGATGCATTAGTGCAAAACACATTCATATTGCCATGTCATAGCATGCATCATATTGTTGCATATCGTCATGTTTTGATTGAGTTCTTTCTCAGTTGCTGGTGTTTGCCCCTCCAGATAGACGTTATACCGACGCTGTGGTCGTTGACACTGATGAAGACGCAATGATATCTTCAGAAGTGCCAGGCAAGCAAAAACCCATTGTTCATTCCGATACAATCCCACTCTCTCGCTCCTGCTCTCTTTACTGCATTAGGACAACAACGATTCAACGGTTACATGTTGCGGTAGTTGAACCCCTTTCCTCTGCATGACCTGTCATTGCCACAGTAAATAGATGAAACCCACTAGCATGAGTAGGAGTTGTTTGAGCCCTGACGTGCCTACACATTCATGCTTGTTTGTCATGCCTGCTATTGCATAGAGTCGTGTCAGGTCTGGTTCATCGGGGATGAATCGAAGGTGTGTAAACATGTCCTACGGTGTGTGAGCTAAGTGTGTGAACATGATTTGGTAAAGGTAGCGGTGAGAGGCCATGTAGGAGTACATGGTGGGTTGTCTCACTGAAACCGTCCTCAGGAACTGAGTTCTGTGTTTGTGATCCATGAAACAACTACTACCACACATTGGGCCCTGAAATATGACCCCGCTCAACTTATTGACCCCTCTCGTCCTCTGCCCAGGAGTTGCAACTAGTTTCTGGTGTTTGTAGGTTATGTGTTGGCGGCCGTCCGTAGCGCTGACCCTAGGGGTGGGCTATGATGTGGTAGATACACTGTGGTCGGGTATGCCGGGCGCTCGTTTGGCGTCTCGGGACCCTATACACATCGTTTGGGGCCGTTGAGGACACCCCGGCCGGATTTCCTTGCGGATGGAATCCGAATAGGAAATAAACCTGGACTAGAGACTTGTGTGGTTAGTCAGGTCGTGGTCTACACCCACGTTGGCTTTCGCTTGAAGTCTGCCGAGCACATGTCGTGTGCAGACGCTAAGTGGTGGAAACATGTGTGACGAAGTACACCCCTGCAGGGTTATAAATGATCTATTCGAATAGCCGTGTCCGCGGTAAAGGACTTCTGGGTTGCCTATAACAGTTCATAGACAAGTGAAAGTGGATACTCTAAAACTCGCAAGATAAGTGTGAGTGCTATGGATGGCCTTCTCGTAGGGAGACGGGAGCGGATCCATAGTGGTGTATTGAATGGTGAATATGTGGACTCATGTGCGCCACCTCAAAGAGTTGCTTGCTGTCGTAGTTCAGGTTAGCCACTGAGTCAAAGCTGGCTTGCTACAATTAAACTCCACTACCCCTTGTTGATACCGATGCATATGTAGTTAGTTCTGATGTAAGTCTTGCTGGGTACATTTGTACTCGCGTTTGCTTAATTTATGTTTTGCAGAGAGACTTTAGTCTCGCTAGTAGTACCACGTGGACTTCGGCGTTTAGCTTGATACCTCAGCTACGATCTTGTGCCCTCGGCAGGATCTGGTAGATAGTCATACTTCTCAGCCTTTTCATTTGTAGATGTTTGTACTTAGACATGTTAAGCTTCCGCATGTGCTTTGATTGTATGCTATGATTGTTGGGTCATGAGACCCATGTTTGTAATATCTCGCTCCTCGGAGCCTAATGAATAAATACTTGAGTTGTAGAGTTATGTTGTGATGCCATGTTGTATTTACACATATCGAGCATATTGTGTGTGTGATTGAAATGCTTGGTATGTGTGGGATCCGACAATCTAGTTGTTTATCCTTGGCAGCCTCTCTTATGGGGAAATGTAGTCTAGTGCTTCCATGAGCCATAGTAGTCCGCTACAGCCCGGTTCACCGGAGTCCTGTTAGCCCAGCACTACTGCTCTAGACACTTGACTGGCTGGCATGTGTTTCACTTCGTTCCTGTGTCTGTCCCTTCGGGGAAATGTCACGCGGTGACATCCGGAGTCCTGTTATCCGAGTGCTACAGCCCGGATTCACACGCTGCTGACCGACATGCTCGATCTGATTCATGTATGCCCGTCCCATAGGTTGGTGCCGCTTTGGGTTCAAGACTAGCCATGTTGGCCCGGGGTCTTTGTCATATGGGTGCTAGCGACACTATCATATACGTGAGCCAAAAGGCGCAAACGGTCCCGGGCCATGGTAAGGCGACACCCGTGGGAATATCGTGCGTGAGGCCACAAAGTGATATGAAGTGTTACCGGCTAGATCGATGTGACTTGGAATCAGGGTCCTGATAGCATTGGTATCAGAGCCTGACTGCCTGTAGGATTACCAAGCCAAACTGGTCGAAGTTGAGTCTAGAAATGCTTTAGTTATGTAAGGGAATTGATTGTGGAAGGGAACTCAAGGCTCTTTTTACTCCTTTACCCTATGCCCTTCTAATCTGACTCAACCTCTTCTTTTCTACGGGGATTAAGAACTAGGCCTTCTCTTCTATCTATCAGGATGACATGTTACTAAACCGTAGTTGCCTAGGATTGTTGAGTTTAAGCCTCAGTTCAGTTCCTACTACTTCCATATGTTCATAGCTGGCCTCAGAACCTTGATATTGTGTTGTTGAGTGGTTATGCCACCATTTTGCAGGATGTCTGAAATCTTTTGAGCATTTACAGCCGTTATGCTGTCCGAGTCATCCAAGGTCTCCAAATAGTCTGATGCAATTGCAAACCACTTCCTCCTGTTCCTGACGTCCATCTGGGCCAAATTAATCACACTAATCGGTGAATTGAGGTACTCTGTTGCCTCGACATATATGTTGGAGCTATTTTTATGGCCCTAGGTGTTTTAGGGAGTCACCTAGTAATCTAGCAATGCTTTGTGTTCCCGGTGTGATGATTCTGGCCACCATTCTCGAAAGCATCCCGTGATGCCATTTGGTAGTAGGTATTTCACTCCTGGGTTCTTGACCCAAGATTCACCCTACTTACCTCATGTTGATAGTGTTTCTAGTTCCTTTAGGATATTAGTAACCTTTGCGATAGTCCTCGAGGTTCGTGGTACATCCTTCTTCCAATTACCATGAACCATTCTTGGCAGGAGTTCTTTTGAACCAAAAGATCACAATAAGAGTGCTCTTGATGAGTTCTCCATTCTGCATTGTGAATCTGCAGTCCTACCTTTATGCATGGGTTGTCCGGAAGAAATGTTGAGTTTTGCTCGACATACTAATCTATGCATCCACAACTCAGAAAGTTATATGTTCCTTGAGTTGTTCCTCTTCAGTTGTATTCCGACCATCCTCTATTAGTTGATAGCCAAGAGTGTGTGTGCGTTTGTGTTCATCGATGCCTTTTATTCTTGTGGTCCGACAAGTCGTTCTATTCCGGAATGACTAGGAGAAACAAACTCTAGTACCTCGTCCATTTCTAGGATTGGGTCATAGTAGTTGTGCTCTGCAGATCAAATTCCAATCCAGCTTTTGCTCTGTTCTACCCTGGAGTATTACCCCCTTTATGTCAGGATTGTCATGAGAATTGCACCATATCTTATGAATTCTTGACGCAGTGATACTTCTCGCTATCATTGTCTCATTCCTTGGTCCCATGTTGTCGCAACCGGAATGCCGACAAGTGAACCATGATGTGTGAAATCAATACTACTAGCAACCCCGTTGCTTGGTAGTAAATGGACAATATTCTCATTCTTAGTGTGTTGGTTATTGAATCATCATTCTAAGATAGATTGTGCCACCTAGTCCTTATCTCTAGTGCATTCTTCAATCAATGAGTTAGGATTATTCAATCCCTTGCTTATTTGATCATATCATCTTGCTCTGAAAAGCAAGATTGTTCTCGAGCTTACTAACATATCGGTGGTTCGTGATGTTCCGAATATCTTCTCGGAAGTATTACCAGGTTGTCACCTGACCGATATGTTGAGTTCGTGATCAAGTTGGTTTTCCAATAAACCACTCTTTCTCCAAGAATCTATGTTGGATATCCCTGAGCTAGTTGGTTAAGCCAAACAACAACTTGGAGAGTTGGAAGAAAAGCTTGTCTGAATTAGTTCATTCCAAAGGGATATCCTTGTGTGTGTGTGTGTGTTGAAGAAAGATGATATCTTCATCGATTGGTCCTCGTGATCAGTTATTGGATCTATTGTCCTGTCCAAACCTTGATTTGAGTATGGGCTATTGTCAAATCAAATCAGAACCAACGATATTCGTAATGTTGTCTTACTCGTGGTTGACCCCTCGAACATGCACCATTAGATCTTTGGGACTGACCAGTGCTATCACCTTGTTCACATAATGGTGGAATTCCAGTGATATGGAAATACTGATGAGTTGTTGTTGAGCCCATCAGTAGCATCTTATCTCCTCCATGATTCATGTTGAACATTAAGCTAGTGTTGGAAACTTTTGTAAGCAGTTCTTCATGCTAGCTCATGAAGCATACGCTTGGATGAAAGAAGTGACTTCCTTTGAATCACGTGCATTTGATGCAAATTGCCGCCGTGGATTTGAGAAAGTTTGTTTTGCTTCCTCTGGAATCATCCCAAATCAGTCATGCATATGTGTGAAGTATTCTGTGGTTTGCAGACTTGCAACCTTCATTCTATATGTGTCCCTAGCACACCAATCCACTGATTGAATTGTTCAAGGAGAAGAAGTTCCTTCTTAAGAGCATGCCTTAGGCAAGGACTTTGATATCCTCGATGATGGTTCCCCACCTGAACTCGATAGTGTTTTATTATAAGACTACTATGTGGCCATTCTTGTCTTGGACAACGTGTTCACATGTGTGTAGCAGAACCCGCTCATGTTTTGGAGTTTACTATCGTAGTTCAAATCCCGAGAATCTTGCAACATCGTCTCGTCGGTTTGTGTTGCAAACTTTCTTTCCGTACTTATTGTCTGAAATATCCCGTTACCAATCAGATCTGAATCTCAGTCAGATATGATGGTTGGAACTTCTCCAAGATCTATGATGTAGGTCCCGACAAGGTTGATGTTCTGGCCGACGCACCTAGCCGGAGAATCTATCACTATAGTATCTTGATTGGGCAATTTGTCCATCTTCTCCGCGAGGATTTCATGCGGCTTATCCTATAAGTTGTTCCTTAGGGATTCTTGTGCTCTTGGTTTCCTCGATTAAGCTATGACCATTCGAACGGTGGAATCACTCATTGAGTTATTCCCAGTTACCAGAATCATTCCCAGCATTTGCATTTTGTTCCCAGCTTGCACCTCCGTAATTACTATTTAGGGTCATCTTCAAAAGTGGTCCTACCATGGGTCCCATCCATTTCCGATGATAAGCAAAATCATCCATTGCGTTGTCTTCAACAAGGTAATCCACATCATCCATCTTAGTCTGAGTATGCCACTCCTTCGAACTCTTCCAGACGATCGATTGAGAATTGCCTTAGGCTGGTATAGAGAGTTTAAATGATCTATGGATCAAAATTAATTCTTTTTGCCACTTAAGAGAATAGTTCTTCGAGTCACCTTCCCCGAGGTGCCCCGTTTCGGAATCATGGCAATTTCCCTCGCTACTTTGAAACCCTCGTCAAATTGTTTCTTCTGTCACTCCTGATGCAAGTTTTGCCTCTGAGCTCCAGAGATGTTTTTATGTCTCATCCCATGAGTTGATCTTGTGATCATCAAGATGACCCTAACTTGCTCGAACCACAAGAAGATCGATTCTTCTAAATTTTCCCTTTCTTCTCGTTGTCATGTTGGATGTAGTTCTCAAAGCAAGATGTCAAGATCAATGTGATGCAATATATCAGTATCTTCGAGAAGGGCAGTTGGATCGAGAAGACTGTGATAGTTTTGTGACCCCTCTATCTTCTTACTTCACTTCTTGAATCTTGGGACGAGATTCTTGTTTTAGTGGGGGTGAGTTGTCACATCCCTAGTTCTAGTATGCTCTGAGATAGCTAGTCATGTGTTGCATCATGTTTAAATTCTTATGAATTTGAATTGGGGACTGTTGAAACCCTAGCACAGATGAATCCAACTAGGTTCAAATAAAAAAAATCATTTTCAATGATCCCAAAATTCCTTTGGAAAAGTTCATCATTTTTGAATTGGTCTAGAACCTCTGCCAAAAATGGTGCACATTTTCCTAGGTCACTTTGGATTTTTGAATGAATTCATAAAGTATTTGAATTTGGGCATTTAATTGCTATAAATAATTAAAATGCCCAAATAATTCTGAAAGTGGTTGAGGGATATTGGAAATATTTTCAAAAGTGCCCACAATTATTTTCAGGGTTTTTGAAAATGCCTTAGCATTTTTTTAAGTCAAAAACAATTACAGAAAAATAGAAAAGAGAACAGAAAATAAAACAGAACACAAACCTACCTGGCCTTACCTGAGAGGCCCAGCAGCAGCCAGCCCACCAGAGCCCAGCTGCCAGTCGTCGTCCTCCTTGCGCTAGAAGGACGCGGGTGCGTGCCCGCCGCGTGAGGCCACACGCCGACCACCTCCAGGCTGCCTGCCTGTGCGACGACCCCCCTGGAGACGCCACACCCCCAGGCCCTCTCACTCCTCCCCCCATGCTCATCCCCACCCCTGTCCCTCTCGCGTGCACCCACCCGAGCGCAGCCGTCGCCGCCCCTCGTTGCTGTCGTGCCCTGAGCCTCCCCCTCACCTCTCCGACATGCCCAGGGGCTCTGCCACCGTCGCCTACGCCCCCTTGTCGACTCACGCGACGCCAAACGCCCCGAAGCGCCGGCCCTGACCTCTTCTTCCTCCTCAGGTCGCCGAGATCGCCACTGTCGCCTTGCTCGCTCCGGACCTCCCCCGCGCCCACTGACATTCCCATCGTGCTCGCGGTGAGCTTCTCTTCCTCCTTCCCCGAACCCCGTTGCTCGCCGCCTCCTCTAGGCTGTAGTTGCGCGGATGCCGAAGCTCGCCGGCGTCGTGCCTCATCGCCGCCACGGCCACAGCTGCTGCCACCCGCGTCCTAGCTTTGCTCCGTGCTCAGCACTCTCCCAGGAGCCGGGCGCGCCCACCCATTTGACCTGCTGTGCCCCCTAGCGCCAAACCGCACTTGTCCGAACTCCGGCCGCCGCCGATTTGGTCGCCGCCGTCGATCCTGACCACCGCAACTCCTACCACCACCACCAATGGATGAGCCTCACTCCCAGGAACCCGTAGGTGCAACTCGCGCGTCAAATGGTGCCCTGTAAAGCATTTCCGAGCCGCCCCGCTGTCTCTGTCGTCGCCGGCGGCTAAACGCCGGCGACCGCTGACCCGTTGATCGGCGTGGGTTGACCCCACTGCCCGGTTTGACCCCCCTCTCTCTCACTGACTTACGGGCCCCGCCCGACTAATTACTCTAGTTAGCACTAATTAACTAGTTAGGTTAGCCACTACAATTGCTGACCAGTGGGCCCAGGCTAGTTAGTTAGGGCTAACTAACTTAGCTAGTTGACTGGGTCACTAACCAGTGGGTCCCACTGGTCAGGTTTGACCTGGTCGACACCTTTGACCTGCTGACATCATTCTAACGTCAGGCTGATGCAGTAATGCTTTCTGGATTTTAAATAAATCAGAAATGATTTATTTAAGTCAAAAAATGTCCAAAACTTCCAAAAATCATAGAAATTCAACCGTAACTCCAAATGAAATAATTTATATATGAAAAATTATCAGAAAACTCCAATCTATCCATTTATGCTACTTTCATGCATGCTCAACCAACTTATACCCCCTGTATAAGTGAAAACATGATAATGGCATTTTAATGCTAAACATGGAGTTTGCATATGAACCCTTGGTCCATATGGACTTCATTTAAATTGTTGCTAGATGCATTAGTGCAAAACACATTCATATTGCCATGTCATAGCATGCATCATATTGTTGCATATCGTCATGTGTTGATTGAGTTCTTTCTCAGTTGCTGGTGTGTGTCCCCTCTCGATAGACGTTATACCGACGCTGTGATCGTTGACACTGATGAAGACCCAATGATATCTTCAGAAGTGACAGGCAAGCAAAAACCCCTTGTTCATTCCGATCCAATCCCACTCTCTCGCTCCTACTCTCTTTACTGCACTAGGACAACAACGATTCAACTGTTACATGTTGCGGTAGTTGAACCCCTTTCCTCTGCATGACCTGTCATTGCCACAGTAAATAGATGAAACCCACTAGCATGAGTAGGAGTTGTTTGAGCCCTGACGTGCCTACTCATTCATGCTAGTTTGTCATGCCTGCTATTGCATAGAGTCGTGTCAGGTCTGGTTCATCGGGGATGAATCGGAGGTGTGTAAACATGTCCTACGGTGTGTGAAGACGATTTGGTAAAGGTAGCGGTGAGAGGCCATGTAGGAGTACATGGTGGGTTGTCTCACTGAAACCGTCCTCAAGAACTGAGTTCTGTGTTTGTGATCCATGAAACAGCTACTACCACACATTGGGCCCTAAAATATTACCCCGCTCGACTTATTGACCCCTCTCGTCCTCTGTCCAGGAGTTGCAACTAGTTTCTGGTGTTTGTAGGTTATGTGTTGGCGGCCGTGCGTAGCGCTGACCCTAGGGGTGGGCTATGATGCGGTAGATACATTGTGGCCGGGTATGCAGGGCGCCCGTTTGGCATCTCGGGACCCTGTACACATCGTTTGGGGCCGTTGAGGACACCCCGGCCAGATTTCCTTGTGGATGGAACCCGAGTAGGCGATAAACCTGGACTAGAGACTTGTGTGGTTACTCAGGTCGTGGTCTACACCCACGTCGGCTTTCGCTTGAAGTCTGCCGAGCACATGTCATGTGCAGACGCTAAGTGGTGGAAACATGTGTGATGAAGTACACCCCTGCAGGGTTATAAATGATCTATTCGAATAGCCGTGTCTGCGGTAAAGGACTTCTGGGTGGCCTATAACAGTTCATAGACAAGTGAAAGTGGATACTCTAAAACTCGCAAGATAAGTGTGAGTGCTATGGATGGCCTTCTTGTAGGGAGACGGGAGCAGATCCATAATGGTGTATTGAATGGTGAATATGTGGACTCGTGTGCGCCACCTCAAAGAGTTGCTTGCTATCGTAGTTCAGGTTAGCCACTGAGTCAAAGCTGGCTTGCTGCAGTTAAACTCCACTACCCCTTGTTGATACCGATGCATATGTAGTTAGTTCTGATGTAAGTCTTGCTGGGTACATTTGTACTCACGGTTGCTTAATTTATGTTTTGCAGAGAGACTTCAGTCTCGCTAGTAGTACCACGTGGACTTCGACATTTAGCTTGATACCTCAGCTACGATCTTGTGCCCTCGGCAGGATCTGGTAGATAGTCAGACTTCTCAGCCTTTTCATTCGTAGATGTCTGTACTCAGACATGTTAAGCTTTCACATGTGCTTTGATTGTATGCTATGATTGTTGGGTCATGAGACCCATGTTTGTAATATCTCGCTCCTCGGAGCCTAATGAATAAATACTTGATTTGTAGAGTTATGTTGTGATGCCATGTTGTATTTACACATATCGAGCATATTGTGTGTGTGATTGAAATGCTTGGTATGTGTGGGATCCAACAATCTAGTTGTTTATCCTTGGCAGCCTCTCTTATGGGGAAATGTAGTCTAGTGCTTCCATGAGCCATAGTAGTCCACTACAGCCTGGTTCACCGGAGTCCTATTAGCCCAGCACTACTGCTCAGGACACTTGACTGGCCGGCATGTGTTTCACTTCGTTCCTATGTCTGTCCCTTTGGGGAAATGTCACGCGGTGACATCCGGAGTCCTGTTAGCCCAGTGCTACAGCCCGGATTCACACGCTGCTGACCGACATGCTCGATGTGATTCATGTATGCCTGTCCCCATAGGTTGGTGCCGCTTTGGGTTCACGACTAGCCATGTCGGCCCGGGGTCCCTGTCATATGGATGCTAGTGACACTATCATATACGTGAGCCAAAAGGCGCAAACGGTCCTGGGCCATGGTAAGGCGACACCCGTGGGAATACCGTGCGTGAGGCCGCAAAGTGATATGAAGTGTTACCGGCTAGATCGATGTGACTTGGAATCGGGGTCCTAACATGTACCGAGCACAAAATTTGATACGTCGAATAGGGATGGTGTCTGTTTATCACAAACTTCTAGAGGAATATTGATTCTAGTTTGTAGGTCAGCGATGCTATTCAAATCAAGCTTGTACGGCTCCAGCTTCTGTTTGTCCCCTTCGATGGCTGCCCCACAGAAGTATACGTCCTCCCGAGACAAGAAATTGTGAAGCTCACCTGGTATGGAGGGAGAGTGTATGATGTGGTACACCAAAACATCATCTTTGAAGCACAGCTGAAGGACGGCAGCGCGCTGGATCTTCCCAGGGGCACGCTCCGTGTACTCTGCGTCGAGACCGATGACCCTCATCTCTACCTTTTCGAGGGAGTTGGATACATTGTTGATCCACTGCCGAACAACCCTTGGGTGGAAGGTGACGGTGGCAACTATGCGCATCGAGCCTTCCACGAGGACATGTTGGACGCTAAAAACCTGCATCTCGATCTCTATCGCCATTTGGAACCACTGGAACGGAGGGCTATGGTTTGGAGAATTAGGATTAGATGGCTAGTCTAACTGAAGTAGTAGATGATTATTTAAAGAGGTTAAAACAATGTGAACGCGGTGGGGTTTGGATGCAAATGAAGACAAAGGGGAGGTGAAGAAGCCGAGGAGAATCGGTTCCCGATGGAGAAGTAAATGGGAGAAGTGGCGTGCAGGCAGTTGATTAGACGGCTAGGTAGAATAAACAAAAAGGCTATGCGCGTAGACTGATGAGTCGTACCTGTTCGTGTACGTGCCCATCCCGGGACCTATGCAAACAGATAAAAAAATGTTTCGTAGTTTTTTTTTAGCGCGTGAGTGGGAGACACAACATTCTCTGGTTAAGGAATACTCCCTCCGTTTAGGTGAGTATAAGTCACCTTATGAAAATCAGGTTTTCCCAAAACCTTTAGGAATGGAGCATTAACTTCCTACTCGATCCCCTCCCAGCCTCGTTAGCCAGTGTTCTCTTCCTCTGCTGCCGCGTTCTACCTTTCCATTTTTCCTCTTCTCAAGTGTGGAACGATCTGCATGCCGTCCTTGATGCACCAGAACGACCACTGCATGCATCGTGGCAAAGCGTTGATTGGGCATGCATGAGAATTTGGTTCTGCTCGCAATATGGATGATACCTGAACGATGAAGTGAACAGACATGCTAGCACGGGAGACCTATTTATGCTATACAATACTGGAGTACTCATGTACCTACTGGTAGTAGTAGTAGTAGTAGTAGTAGTAGTAGTAGTACAACTGTGGTACACTTGATGGTGAAAATACTATTCATCTGGTCCTCACAGTGAAGTGACAACACCCTGCGCCTGACACTAGTCCAGGCGGCGTGTTCGGGTTACCAAAGTCAGCCTCACCCTATGCACAGTGCAGTCTATCACCGCCGTTGTACATCACATTGGCGCCTTGCCTCGTCTCCCTCTCCGCTCCCATAGCACCACTCCATCTCCATCTCCTTCTCTGTCTCCATCTCACTGTGCCCCCGTGTACTGTCGCCTCACTCGCCTCCCCTAGTACCACTATTCCCTCGCTAGCCGCTCCAGTACCGACATCCTTCTCCCCTGTAAATCAAGCCCCCTTCCAAACTCCACCATGGCCGAATGCGAACCGCGCAGCATCCATATGAGCCGCGATTGGAGCAATCTCCCCAGTGACATCCTCGGCCTATGTTGTTTGTGTATGGATATGTTGAGCACCCTACGGCTGACTGCATGCTCGAGGGACATGCACATGGCCATCGTCGAAGCGAGGCCTAAGCTTTTCAAGACACCCTGCTTGCTGCTATCTGGTCTTGCGAGATTGGCTCACCATGATATGGAGGCGTGCATGATGCCCCTCGACTTCAATCCGATCTCCATTAGCCGAAACTTCTTTGCAGGTATGTAGTGGGTCGCCGTACATCATTTCCCTCGACATCGATCCGATCACCATCGCCCGAAACTTCTTGGCAGGTATGTACTGGGTCGGCATGAACTCCCACTGGATGGCCGCCTTCAGAGAAGACGGTAAAAAGTTGGTGCTCGTGAACTTCCAGACCTCCCATGAGATTATCCTTCCTTCGTTGGATTATATAGAGTATTACCATCGCGATCCAAGTCATCTAGATTACTACGTCAGTTGGACAGACCTTGTTTTGCAGAAGATTGTAATCTGCCAAGTGCCCACACGACATGCGAATTACGCAGACTTGAAACTAATTGCCTTGTTCGACCGCGGACTCACCTATATTTACGCCGGTGCCTTCTTTAGCTGGAGAAAAATCGGCTCGCAGTGGATCATCGTCAAAGCTGATACACACTTCTGTGATGCTATTGAACACAATGGCATCATCTATGCGATCGACAAAGCAGATGGCACCACGTATTGCTGGGACGGTGCATGTAAGTTGTTTCCTCTCATGTTAATGATGACGCCATGACACTGTTTGAACTTTTTGTGGTGATTGGCATATCTCTGTTTGAGCAGAATTTGAGTAGAACTATGGCAATGTATTAGAGACGCCGTAAATCAGCTATATTTGGAATGAGTTAATTCATGCGATTGTGACCATGTCATTACAGCCAATTTGTACCCTGAGTAATCAAACGGTTAGGAATATATGGGTATTATCCTTATTTTACAGTAATCTATATACTACTACTAAATATGACTGTGTATCAATGGCCATGTTAGTTTCCTCATTTTCATGATGTAGAAACATGCACCACACTGTTGGTTTCATCTAACCATTCATTAGGGAAGTAAATGTGCATATGGAGAACCCTATATTTGGAAGTAGTGAAATCCTGCAATGCTTACCATGTGTACATACCTATATTCGCCATTCAGCAATCAATGGCTAGAATAATATCCTCACAAAAATTTTGCCCACAGAACACGAGTATATAACAATGCATGGTCTGTTAGTTACCTTGAAGAATTTGTTTATGAGGACAGAACATGATTACATAACATGCATGACATGGTAGTTTCCTATGAAGAATCGATTGCGAGATAACATGAGTATAACCATGCATGGCACTTCTATATTTTCGAACCCAGTATACATTTCCCTGTATTTTCCTCCCAGCTCCAATATGGACATATCAATGTTGTTTCTTGCATTATCCTACTCATACTCTGAACAATGTTGATCTTACATTAACAATGCCTGTCCTTTTTGATATGATGCAGTGTCCCTACAGTTACCGCCCTTTGTAATCACACCACCTTTGCCAAAAACAGGGAATCACAACTGGTTCCTCGCTCGATTAGACGACGGCAAAAGACTGATGATCATTCGGACACATGAGCCGGAAAAGTTATATTGCAAAAACTCCCACTGTATACAAGCACCGTGTAACACGTGAGTATCCGGACAGTGGCTGTTACGTCTATGAGCAGGATACCAGCTTGTTGGGGCCTTTAGGATTTTTTAGTTGGAGGCGGGTAAACAACCTTGGTTCACACTCTCTGTTTCTCGGACTCAATTATCCGATTAACTAGGAGATCACCGTTGGCAAGGACCTTGATGCAAGAGAGGCTCTGTTTTCTATGGAAAACTGTGTCTACACGGCGAGCCCTAAGAGTTCGGGAGCAAACTCCCCTGATTGTCAACGATACAACCTGCAGCCAAAAGAAGGTGAGAATGACAAAGGCATCCGGATTAACTTTGATCCTTGGATGTCTCAATTACGACAGGCAATGATGTGGTTCGAGCCTTCAGGTTGATAGGTAATTGGGATGTTGCATCAAAAGGGTGGAGTACTGGTGTCTCCGGATCACTGGTCGCTGAAGCGGGGCTGCAAATTATGATGGTGTTGGATCATCTCTTCGAATGACTTTGTTGTCTTTGCTGCTGGTTCTAGATGGGTAGTTCTTTCTTTTGTTATGCATATTCCTTGTCATTTGGTCATCCTCGTCTATGTCACTCTTACTATGTAATAGTTGCTTCTGTTTAGAATGTCATTCTTGTCTGGATCACGAGAGTCTGAGCGCTGCAGATGGGTGCGTTTTGGTGGTGTAGCAAGACTTCTTATGAACTATCATGTCTTGCTGTTTATGTCAGTAGTAGTCACTAGTCAGTGTTTGAATGTTGTATATATCGTTGTTTTGAACTGTTTATTGTCTCGAACTACTGGTGGGCTAAATGAGGGCATCACCATTCTCCAGTGTTCAGAGTATATCTCCTTTTTTCAAGTTATATAATTTGAGCTTAGTGTCTTTTCGATGATGTACACTTGTTTGGGCCAGTGAGGTGTCGGTGAATATGGGCCGAGTAGTAACGCAATGCCAAACAGGTCAATTATGACTCTCAGGCCGGGCTCTCAAAAGATCCTGAAAAAAGGCCGGGCTCTCCAAAAAAGAATGAATAAGGACTCTTAGGCCGACATGTGGGCGCCACCGGTGTTTTCTTGTGCTTGCGCACCGAGAGCATATTGGCGCGTGCTCGAAATTCATGCTACCTTTTCATCCGCAGTCTCCCGCCCCTCCCCCACCTCTGGAATCTCGATTCCTACTCCAGTTCCCCCAAATCCCCCTCCTGTACTCCCTGTACTCAAGCGCACTATCATGTCGCCGGTCAACGCGGATCTCTGAGCCAGAGATCCTGAGGTCCGTCCTGCCTTCGGTCGCTGCGTGTTGTCGCTCAATAGTGGCATGGCGGCGCTTGACGACCAATTTGCCGGCAAAGTGCTGATGGTAACCATCAACGGCGACCGGCCTCCCGTCTCGCCGGATTACCTTGTCAAAGCTCTTGGCATTGCGCACGGCATCCAAATAAGTGACTTGCTCGTCGAAGTCTGTCCGCCACCGGCTGATTTCTTCGTCAGGTTCCGGACAACTTTCGACTGCAGTCGTGTGTTCGAATCTTCCCGGCGTTCGTTCTGCGATGGCGCGCTGGTGAGCTTTGATCGGTGGCACCCAGGATGGGGCTCGGTGCCCTCTGAGCTTGAGTTTTTAACAAATCTTACCTTCCACGGCATGCCTCGACGTGCTTGGAACAGCGAGTCCATGAACGAGCTTATCAACGCCCTTGGAGGTGAGCTCGTAAGTATGTTTGTTCCTCCAGACGGCTGGGCTCTGACGGTTATGGCATGGATGAAGAAGCCGTCCACCATACCGAAGGTGATTGGTGTTGAGATACCGGTGCAGGAACCGGGGTTGTACTATTCGTCGCCACCAAGGCCGTTGCGGACCACGTTAGGGATGTACCTGTATCGAGTGTTCGTGCATGTCGAAGAAGTGGTCAATCCATCAATCGAAGTCCTGCCGCCGCCGCTGGTGCCAGGGTCCGTGTTGCTCGGAACGATGGATGGCACAGGGCCTACTCCATCATGCGGCGGAGGCCACTGCTTCTTTGGGAGAAGAGGCAGGGCTGGCTGCCTGGATGTGCTCTAATTTGAGGTAACAACTGAATCTTGTGAGATACTCGTTAAATCCGAGCTATGGGTGTGAACCACTAATATGCCAGTACATTTGATTGTGACTTGTTCTAATTTTGTACCTGGACTTTTTTTAGAAAGGGTTGTACGTCAACTTAATGTGCTAGGAGAACTTATTGTGTTGTCTGTCTGTTTTCTTTGCACAACATTCAAGATATTTCCCCGTCATTGATAAAGACGATGAACCGTTATGTACGACTTCGTTGGTTTCAACATAGCCCTTCCCGTAGCGATCCACTGCTTCCATCCTGATTGTGCTGCCTGCGTGAAATTTTTGTATGCAAGTTCAGTGTGCTATGATGTTCTATATGATTGTGTCAACTATATAAGTTTTTACTGAGCATCAGCAATTCATATGGCTGAAAGATGTATTTACTAGCATCGGCCAATGGGTCTCTCTCTCTCACACACACACACACGCACACGCACAAGTGGGACCCGTTGAATTATTTATTTGCTCGTGACAGCTTTTAATTAGGTTACACTCTAATCTATTTTTTTCTTAAGTTATTAATTGAGCTCAGTGACTTCAAAAAGTTGTACAGAAGCCTTGTTTGGGCCTTTCCGGCGTCGCTGAATGTGGGCTGAGTAACCATGTTAGGTTGTACTGTACTACATAGGTCTTCTTTCTCTATTTTTTCTTAAATAATACATTTTTTATTAATTTTCATAAATATTACGCTGGGTAATTTTTTTCAAAAATAATACACCGTCCGCCCGTTGCAGGCCGACTGGGCCTAGTCGGCCCACAGCAGGCCGATTGGATTCCATTCGGCCTACAACTGACCGATTGGCCCCTGTCGGCCCACTGTGGGCCGACTGGAGCTAATTGGCTCGCTGTGGGCTAATTGTTTTTGCAAAAGTCTTAATCATGTATTTAAAAAATATGTGTATTGTGACCTCCTCCGCTCGCTGTGGGCCCACTGTTGACTAAAAAATATGTTTTAAAAAGTGTTAATCATGTATTTAAAAATTGTTAAATGTGTGTATAAAAATGTTCCTTATCTATACAAATTTTTTTAATGTGTGTCTAAAAAAATAGCTTTTTTTCAACATCAGCAATGCAACTGGGCCGACAGTTGTACACAATATCCGGGTCAACTTGTTATTCTCCGCCCCGCTGGGCTGCAAACTTTCCTAGGAGGTATGCATTAGGCTTAACAAGAAAATGGACTTTAAGAAATAATAAATGAGATGTAATTATAATAACTAGACAGTTACTATGCACCAAACACGTAATTTGTTTGAAAAATATATTATTTTTGGAATTTGAAAATTTTAATTTCATTACTTGTTGTGCGCGCAATATTTCATTGGATTTTAACGTAATACAACTTTACTTTGAAATTATATTTAACGTGACTAGAAATTTCGGATACAAATATTTCGGATCCCATCAAAATGTGGGAATTTTTTTGAATTCTGTTTTGAGCGGTTGTTTGAAATTATTAATCGTTGTCCTAGCCAGAAGTTGGGTTGTACTTTCAACAAACTGTAAATGGGCTATAGTAAATTCCACTAGAATTAAAAAATGGGATGTGAACAAATCGCAAATGGGCTATATGTTCTCTGCCAAATCAGAGCTGTGGGCCTACTAAGTTAAAGCGTACCAAGGGCTTTGTCAACTTAGTCAATATAAACGATTCTAGCTGCAGTGATCGTACGATGTTCATCCAACGGCCGTAGTGTTTCTTCAACCTCTGGTCTTCTTGCTCCAGCCGCCCAAAGTAGCGCCGGTCGTGTCGCGTGCTCCTGCCTCCCATGGCCGGCTATGATGCCGCGGAGGCCTCACCGCCCCGTACTACTCCCACCGCTGGCCAGGCCATCCCTCTACTCACCCACACCCCCTGTTATTCTGCGGCGACAGCAGCCTCACACCGCAGCCGAACCAGTGAACCCTCATACTCCTCTCCGCGCGGGCTTCCACTACTGCATCTTCCCCGGCTCCGCGTCGTCCCCTTCCTAGGCCTCGCCATCGTCCAGACCACCGCCCTGGTGCTCTCGGCGCGGCGTGGTCAACGTGGTCAATGACCGACTTCCATCAGAAGAGTACTATACGTGGAGAGGCTGACAGCTGGGTCCACGGCAGCCGCAGGGAAGTGCCTCCTTATTACGCGCAAAATAATTATTCCTCCACCTGACAGCGGGGACCCACCAGATGGGCCACCGTATTTCGCAAAAAAAATGATTTGCCCCCTGACTGTTGGGACCCACGAGCTACATCTTCGCATGCAAGGAAGTGTGTCCGAAAAAAAACGATTCGTCCACCCGACTGCTGGGACCCACCAGGCCCCCGACTACTGGGACCCACCAGCTACATCTTCGCATGCAAGGAAGTGCGTCCGGGCAAAAAAATAAAACAATTCGCCCCCTGACTGCTGGGACCGACCAGCTACATCTTCGCAGGCAAGGAAGTGCCTGACAGTCGGGACCCACCTGGTCGAAGCGTACGTAGCATTGTCATTCTGGTAGCGAACGTGAACGTACATACTGGTCGATGTAGAGGCGCGCACGTGTCGTAGTAGAGGCGCGCACGTAGCATGTACACGTACGTACAACAGCCATGGTGCAAGAAAGAAAATACGGCCACATATGTGTACATACGGGCGGGGTCTCGAACGCCTACTCGCGCATACGTACGGCGAGGGCTCGTGTACATGGCTGGGTCGGAACAGAGAAACAGCGTCTTCGACGTGTTCATGGGGAGGCAACGGAATGCGTTGTGTTCATGAGGAGGCAACGGGATGCGTCGTGTTCATCGGGAGGGCTTGGACGGAACAGGCGATGGAAACGAGGCCTGGCGTACCGCAGAACGGAGGAAACGGCCTTGTGTTCGACCGGCCACATTCGAAACGGGATCCTGTTCATCAGGAAGGGTCTGGCGTACCGCAAAACGGAGGAAACGGACCTCCTACGGTCGAAACGGGGGTCCTGTTGATCGGGAGGGGTGAGGCGTACCGCAAAACGGAGGAAATGAACTTGTGTTGGAGCGCTACGGTCGAAACGGGGGTCATGTTCATCGGGAGGGGTGTGGCGTACCGCAAAACGGAACTCCACGGGATATTGTTCATCTCCACCGTCGACCCCCTCCCCCCCAGCCTCCACGAGCTACTGTTCATCCACCGTCGACCTCCTCCAGCCTCCACATGCGACTGTTCATCCACGGGCTCCTGTTCATCCAGCCTCCACCGCGCGCTACTCCACCGGCTACTGTTCAACCACCCCTCCACCATCTATTGTTCATCCAGCCCTCCAAACCACGGGGTCCTATTCAATCACCCCTCCACGGGCACTCCTCCACCGTCTACTGTTCATCCAGCCCTCCACGCCACAGGCTGAAAGATCGTGGATATCGCCTAGAGGGGGAGTGAATAGGCGCTTTAAACTAATTACGGTTTAGGCTTGAACAAATGCGGAATAAACCTAGCAGTTAATTTGTCAAGCACAAAACCTACAACAACTAGGCTCACCTATGTGCACCAACAACTTATGCTAAGCAAGATAGACTACTAGGTGATAGCAAGATATATGATAAGAAACAATATGGCTATCACAAAGTAAAGTGCATAAGTAAAGAGCTCGGGTAAGAGATAACTGAGGCATGCGGAGACGATGATGTATCCCGAAGTTCACACCCTTGCGGATGCTAATCTCCGTTTGGAGTGGTGTGGAGGCACAATGCTCCCCAAGAAGCCACTAGGGCCACCATAATCTCCTCACGCCCTCGCACAATGCAAGATGCCGTGATTCCACTAAGGGACCCTTGAGGGCGGTCACCGAACCCGTACAAATGGCAACCCTTGGGGGCGGTTACCGAACCCGTACACTTTGGCAACCCTTGGGGGCGGTCACCGGAACCCGTCAAATTGCTCAGGGCGATCTCCACAATCTAATTGGAGACCCCGACGCTTGCCCGGAGCTTTACACCACAACGATTGAGCTCTGAACACCACAAAGGTTGGGGTTAACTCCCCAACGACACCACGAAACTTCACCACAATGGAATATGGCTCTGAGGTGACCTCAAGCATCTAGGGCACACAAGCACCCAAGAGAAACAAGCTCAAGGGTACCAAGCACCCAAGAGTAATAAGCTTCTCAACTTGTAACTTCCACGTATCACCGTGGAGAACTCAAACCGATGCACCAAATGCAATGGCAAGGGCACACGAAGTGCCCAAGTCCTTCTCTCCCAAATCCCACCGAAGCAACAAATGCTAGGGAGGAAAATGAGAGGAAGAACGAAGAAGAGAACACGAAGAACTCCAAGATCTAGATCCAAGGGGTTCCCCTCACATAGAGGAGAAAGTGATTGGTGGAAACGTGGATCTAGATCTCCTCTCTCTTCTCCCTCAAGAACTAGCAAGAATCATTGGAGGGATTGAGAGTTAGCAAGCTCGAAGAAGGTCAACAATGGGGGAAGAACACGAGCTAAAAGGATAAGGTTCATTGGGGAAGAAGACCCCCTTCTATAGGTGGGGAAAAATCCAACCGTTATGCTCACAGCCCGCACAGAGCGGTACTACCGCTCCAAGGAGCGGTACTACCGCTAGGGTGGAAGTACCCTTTTGAAAAACAACAGCGAGGAGGCAAAAGGCCAGAAGAACCGCCGGAGCGGTACTACCGCTCGTCCTCACGGTACTACCGCTCGACCTCACGGCACTACCGCAAATGGTAGCGGTACTACTGCTTGCGAGCGGTACTAAAAAATAAATCCGGCCCTACCACCGCAAGACTTGGGACGAGTTTTTGGTCCGGAGCGGTACTACCGCTGTAGGAGCCGCGGTAGTACTCCTCTGGAGTGGTAGTAAAAAATTACATCCGCTCAAATTCGCGGTAGTACCGCTGCAGCCTTTTCAGAACACCAAAACTGCCACAACTTTTGCAAACGGACTCCGAATTCGATGAAACCAAGTTTGTTGGAAAGCTAGAGACAAGGGCTAACACAGTCTTCAAAGAAATATCAATAAGAAACAAATGAGAAAAGGCCCATAAGAAAATGGTGAGAACCCTTCCTCGGAAAAGACCGGTAAAGCCTCCAACACCGAAAACATCATAGAAGATGCATGCGAACTCCGTTTTCGATGAACTCAAGCTTGTCATCAAGATGACCATAAGCTCTAAGACTCACAAAGAGAACCAAACAAGAACCAAGAAAGATGATGCAAGGATGCAATGGTTTGAGCTCTCTACTAACGATACGATCAAGCTACCAACTTGAGAGCCCCCCTTGATAGTACGGCAAACGATCCTATAACCCGGTCTCCAAACTACCACCATGCGACCGGTAAAATAGAAAACCTATCAAGGGAAAACCTTTGCCTTGCACATGGTCCACTTGAGCTAGATGATGACGATCTTGACTCCCTCAAGTTGGACCGCCTTTCTTGATTGCGTTGGCTCGATGAAGACTAGATGATTGCTCCCCCATAGTGCACTATGGGTGAGGCACTCTTCGGCACATCTTCACAAGTCCATTGACATCATAATGGATGGCAAGCTTCAAGCACTTGATCTCTTCGTGATTCTCCACTTGAAATTGCACACGGCAATCTTGATGACGATCACCACTTGATGTCATCCTTCCCATGGGTTGTATGATATCATCCTCTTGATGCAAGCCCATGGACACGTACGTAACCCCACATAGACTCTCACATAGACCATGGGTTAGTACACAAAGTGCAATGGACAATGCTTACCATACCATGGGATCACTTGATTCACTCTTGACTTAGTCTTGATCAACCTTGAATCTTTCCAACTCTCTTCGTTTGGATGATGTCTTGAAGGTAAACATGAATGATCACACAATCTTCTTCTTCAAGACATGCTTGCAATAAGCTCAACTCTCAAATGACCAATCTTTGGATAATTCCTTGAATAGCACCTTGGTCGACACAAACTCTCCTTGAAACCAACACATGTACTCCAAGAAAAGCCTATGGACAAAACCTTCAAATATAACTCAAGGAAACCATTAGTCCATAGAGATTGTCATCAATTACCAAAACCAAACATGGGGGCACCGCATGTTCTTTCAATCTCCCCCATTTTGGTAATTGATGACAATCACTTTCACGAGAGTTTATACAAGGAATTATGCATCACTAAGCAATGCAACAACCAATAATGCATGTGTATGAGATGCAAATGCTTAGGAACAAAACCAAAGCAAGGAGAAAACTCTGAAGACTTCTCCACAAAACTCTCTGAAACTTCTCCCCCATTGGCATCGATTGCCAAAATGGGCGAAAAGCATAGAAGGCCAATATAAATTGTGTTCCTCCATAAATTGTGTATTTCTCAACAAGAGAGTGGAATGCAATACACATATCCAACGGTAATACTTGGAGGAAGACCAACTATATTGAGGCACCAAGATTGCTAAAGGAATGATATGCCACAAGGACATAACAAAGAGAGAAACAAGCAATCAAGCAATCAAAAGATACCAATTGAAGCAAGCTATCAAAAGATACCAATTGAACCAACTAGGCCAAAGATCCTATGAGCTACATGAATAAAGGATATTATGATAAGAGCAAAGGAGTGTTCTAAACAAACTAGAGAAGCTCCCCATGATTTGTGCACACATACGAATTTTTGTATTTGGATACAAAGTGCAGAAAATAGGATCATAGCTCCCCCAAAATCAATAGAAACTTACAACAAGTGCAAGTGAGCATATAGGAAACTAAGCCTAGTACATGTAACAAACACATGGTTGAGCAATAAGTGAAAAAGGCAACTTAAGAATGGGCTCAACCAAAATGATGTGTGTGAGTGAAGGCAATGCACTTGAGAAGACTAATGTACGGATGAACATTAAGCATCAATAAAGTCTTGAAAAAAATGAGGAAACACAGTGCAAGGCCTATCATTCCCACATACAACTAGCAAATGGGTTCACAAGCTAACTAATAAGCATATAAGGAACCTATGCTTGTGACAACCCGTGGCGAAGATAGAAGATGAAAGCCTCATCAATACGAGGGATACCAATTAAGATGGAAAAAGCCTCGTAGAGATAAGCATGAGGAAAATAATCTTAACCACACAAGAGTGCATCAAGATGCAACGAGATACGATACGCACTCAAGGCAGAAGCTTTCACGGAGCCACCAAAGAAATAACATAAGAAAGGCAAGGTGGGCATGAAAGAAAGGGTATCATCTAGAGATGTAATTTCTCTCAAGTGTATAAGGTTCTAGGTAGACGAAATCATGATGATATATATCTACAAAGAAGGATGTACACCCAAAAGTTACAACATGAAGGAACAAGATATCCAAACGGAAGTCATACATATACCAACAAGATATTTGCTTGAGAGCATAGCACAAGTCTAGATATGGTCTTATTGCATATAAATGAATTCCAACCACACGAACATCAAAGACATCACAACTAGCAACAAGACATCATTGTTGGGATGCTTTGAGAAAGGAAACAAGTATCACACGAGAGAATGGATAACATGCCATGATACAACCTACGAAAGGTTGATGCAAGAAATGTGTGCATGAAGTAGATGATGATACTTGTTACCGAGATACCATTGGATGGATGTAGTAGATGCCAATTAAAGGTAGATAGTAGTTCATTAATCATCCTAGCTTGACTCCAATAAGCACAAGGTGACACCACCTTCCTTGTGAGTGAGCCGAGCATCCAATGCATCTCCACTTGTTCCTAGAACAACAACACAAACAAAATGGTACCCAAACTCATTGGGACCAAAGAGTTAGAGAACCAACAACACATAGGACAAACTCCACATAAATATGTGCATATAGATATGAAAATGAATTTCATGCACATCTCATCCAATTTGAGACTTGGTGGAGTTCCCCCTATATATTGGGTCAAAGAAAGAAAACATGCCAAAGAAACTACAAGAAGTAAATATGCATGCTCAAGACTTTCAAGAACCGAGACCAAAAGACAAAGAAATACCAAGCAAAGAAAAGATACCAAATGAATAAATCATCACTTGGAGGATATCCATAAAAGATACATCAAGGAATGAGATATCCATTGATACACTCAAAAAGAAAGATGTCAAACTCCCAAAAGAGAGAATGGTTCCAAACAAACCAAGCCCTCTACAAAGTTTCATGATGGCACAAAGCACCAAAAAGAAACGGCTTGCCTTCCACAAACACACACTTGATAAGGATCACAAGATGAGTGTTTTATAGAGAATAGGATAGCTCCCCCAAGACTAGTGCATTATAGAGAATTTGCATTTGAATACAAAATGCACGAGGTGGGATCACCACTTTCACTATATCTAGAAAACACTAGACAAGGTCAAGAAATTAACAAGATCCACAAGTGGTATGGAGTACAATGGGAGTTGACACAATCCTAGGCAAGAGATAAAGCAAATAAAAGCAAAGGCCAATGTAAAGATGATCAATAATTTCTACCACACATAAGTGAGTACCAATTGTCAAAAGACAAGAAGTATTTGGAAATAATTTCCGGTGGTAGATAACAAGGATATCCGACATCATCTTCACACCAAACAAAAAGCAAATTGCAACTTGTAGAGCTAACATGCCACCTAGGAACAAGATAATTCACAATATCAACTCTAGATGACAATATCTCAAATGTACACATTTTCTAGGCTAGTAATATACACATAGCATATTACTCCCCCATAATGTGATACCAATTAAAGATAGACAAGAGGCAATTAAAGGATCCAACAAGAGATAATTAATGGCTATTTAGAATTTGAATTTATCATGAGAAGACATACCACATAGCGACTAGATAAGCTTGTAATATAAATTCTAAGTGGTATTCCCCATGTACCCACCTTTATAGGATTGTGAAGTGCACAAAGCACATCACTCCCCCATAATGGGATAGTCCATTAATCTCTCACAAGAGCCAACTAAGAAATAAACAAGATGCAAAAGGCTCAACGCATGACACACACATACATGATGTGCAAACCAACACACACATACTTGATTGCTCAAGATAATCAAGTTGGAAGCACAACATAGACAAACACATGCAAGGAACAAAGCCAAACATGCAAAGGGGCAAGTAACTTTCAATGAAAACAATTTAAGCACGAGTTACCGCAAGGAGGAACATTGGATATAAGATAGAAACTTGATAATCCAAATGACTTGGCTTGAGAAAATAAGAATGATGAAGTCCCCTTAATTCTTCATAATGTAGCCAAGTCTCCAATGACCTCCAACATCACCTATTGATCAAGTTTGAGCTTGTTGGTCCCCAACCAAGTTGGGTACTAAGAGGTTAGTCACAATAGGCTTGGCTACCCAAATGGTTCTTTGCTTCAAACCACTTTGAGTACCAACAAACTTGGCAACCACATTGCCAACCTTACCCTTCCCAAAAGAATAGACATCATCAATAATAATTGGGTTGGATAAGTTACCACTAGTGCATGAAGAAGCGAGGTGACCTTTCTTGCGACATAGGTAGCAACGTCTACTCTTCACTTTCTTCTCACTTGATTTCTCAACTTGAGAAGCATAAGCTTGAGTCTTCCTGGGAAGAGGCTTTTCTTCAACTTGAGGTTGAGAATGAGAGTGAACTTGTGGCCGCTTCCCTTGTTGCTTGTCACTAATGGGCTTCTTCTTCAATGGGCAAGATCTAACATGATGCCCTTCTACTTTGCACTTGAAGCAAACAATCTTGGCCGAATTCCTGACTTGTTCTTGGCCCTTCTTTTTGTTCACCTTGGACTTATTCTTCTTGTTGGAGTTGAATCCAAGTCCACCTTTGTCATTGGGGGATTTTTGCACACTCAAGATATTGTTGAGTGTGAATTTCCCTTCATGACTCTTTTCCAAGTCTTTCTTCAAAGAAGTGACTTGGGCCTTGAGCTCTTTGATTTCCTCTACATGGTTAGTCTCAACACAAGTGCTAGAGGAAGTATAAGCTTCATCGTTAGAGCAACAAGGCAAGGAAAGCAATTCATCACAAGATGTACCAACATTATGCATGGATGAATCGCGAAGACTAGCACAAGGCAATATAACATTTTGAATAAAAGTAGTGCTAGTATCCACATGAGGCTCACTAGATGTTACCTTAGAAAGCATGGCCTCATGAGCTAACTTTAGCACATTATGGGATACTAGAAGATCATCATGAGAGCTTGTGAGCTTTACATGATTTTCTTCCAACATCCCATAATTGCTAGATAGCAACTCAAGTTGAGCCCTTAGCTCAACATTCTCCTTCAAAATGGATGCTTCACAAGAGATAGAGTTAGTAGCACAAGCATCATCATTAACAACAAGAGGAGAGGACACCTTGGAAAGCTCTTTTGAATACGAAGCTTTAAGTTGAGCATGAGACTCGGTGAGTTTGATGAGCTCACTCTTAATGACCCTTGAGCCATTTTCGAGGTGCTCAAAGTCCCCAAGGAGTTTAGCATGTGCAACTTCAAGCTCCTCATTTTTAATTTCAAAATCATTGGCCACCTCAAGAGCTCTATCACGAGATTCCCTCACTCTAGATAATTCTAGAGCAAAAGTCTCCTCAAGAGATTCCTTGGTGGTCTGTTCAAGTTCAAGAGCTTGGGAGAGGTCTGCGATCTCATTAGCGTAATCACGCTCATGACCTTCCATTTTATCAATGGTGACCTCATGCTCCTCAAGACGAGATTCCAACTCATCAATATATTTCTTGCCCTCAATGGCAATGGACATGATTTCCATGAAGTTGGAACGAGCAATTTTATTTTTATTAAGAGCTTTAAAAACCATTTCCCCCTTAATTTTTAAGGAGGCAACATTATCATTCTCTTCATCATTATCCTTATCATCATTAGCATCAACATCATCATCAAGAGAAATATTGGGTTTCAAAGTAGGAGATACCTTTGAAGCCTTAGCCATAAGGCAAAAAGTAATAGATGATGATGTAGGATCCCTTGAAGCACCATTTAAAACTACATCTTGTTCCATTGAGTGTTGGGTTTCCTCTACTTTGTTAGCACCACAACTCAAGGAAATACAAGCATTTTTATCATAGCAACAAGATATAGCAAGCATATCATCATGAGATTTAGTCAAACAATTTCTACAAGATATGCACGGACTATCAACACAAGCATGTGAAACATGTATGGTGCTCGAAGTGTTAAAGTCCAAAGAAGAAGCATTGCAATAAGATAGTGATGAAGGATCATCCACAATAAGCATACTATCATCATTGCAATGACCAACACTACTCACCATATCATTACCTTGTGGCAAACCACATGTAGGTGAAGTAGAAGAAGTTGAGAAGACTATACGGCCGGATGTGGAGGGAGAACAATCATCCCCACAAAACTTGGACACGCCATATTTATCTTGAAGCTTTGTCCACAACTCATGAGCATCCCGGAACGGCATGAGTTGAAATATAACTACATTGCTCAAAGCATCGAAAAGCACATTAGAAGCTTGAGCATTGAGATAAGAGTTTCTCTCGTCCTCTAAAGATAATCTTTGGGGATCCTTTGGAGGAGAAAAACCCATATCTACAATTCACTCTAAATTTGGGTCCATGACCCTAAAGAGATTAAGCATGCGAATTACCCAAACATCAAAATTTGTGCCATCGAAAGTAAGAGTGTCGGAGAATCATAATCCCCTAGTTGACATCCTTACTCTCTAGGCGGTTAAGCCCTATAAAGAGAGACGAGGCTCTGATACCAATTGAAAGATCATGGATGTCTCCTAGAGGGGGGTGAATAGGCGCTTTAAACTAATTACGGTTTAGGCTTGAACAAATGTGGAATAAACCTAGCGGTTAATTTTTCAAGAACAAAACCTACAACAACTAGGCTCACCTATGTGCACCAACAACTTATGCTAAGCAAGATAGACTACTAGGTGATAGAAAGATATATGATAAGAAACAATATGGCTATCACAAAGTAAAGTGCATGAGTAAAGAGCTCGGGTAAGAGATAATCGAGGCACGCGAAGATGATGATGTATCCCGAAGTTCACACCCTTGCGGATGCTAATCTCCATTTGGAGCGGTGTGGAGGCACAATGCTCCCCAAGAAGCCACTAGGGCCACCGTAATCTCCTCACGCCCTCGCACAATGCAAGATGCCGTGATTCCACTAAGGGACCCTTGAGGGTGGTCACCGAACCCGTACAAATGGCAACCTTGGCGGCGGTTACCGAACCCGTACACTTTGGCAACCCTTGGGGGCGGTCACCGGAACCCGTCAAATTGCTCGGGGCGATCTCCACAACCTAATTGGAGACCCCGACGCTTGCCCGGAGCTTTACACCACAATGTTTGAGCTCCGAACACCACAAAGGTTGGGGTTAACTCCCCAACGACACCACGAAACTTCACCACAATGGAATATGGCTCCGAGGTGACCTCAGCCGTCTAGGGAGCACAAGCACCCAAGAGGAACAAGCTCAAGGGTACCAAGCACCCAAGAGTAATAAGCTTCTTAACTTGTAACTTCCACGTATCACCGTGGAGAACTCAAACCGATGCACCAAATGCAATGGCAAGGGCACACGAAGTGCCCAAGTCCTTCTCTCCCAAATACCACCGAAGCAACAAATGCTAGGGAGGAAAATGAGAGGAAGAACGAAGAAGAGAACACGAATAACTCCAAGATCTAGATCCAAGGGGTTCCCCTCACATAGAGGAGAAAGTGATTGGTGGAAACGTGGATCTAGATCTCCTCTCTCTTCTCCCTCAAGAACGAGCAAGAATCATTGGAGGGATTGAGAGTTAGCAAGCTCGAAGAAGGTCAACAATGGGGGAAGAACACGAGCTAAAAGGATAAGGTTCATTGGGGAAGAAGACCCCCTTTTATAGGTGGGGAAAAATCCAACCGTTATGCTCATAGCCCGCACAGAGCGGTACTACTGCTCCAAGGAGCGGTACTACCGCTAGGGCGGAAGTACCCCTTTGAAAAACAACAGCGAGGAGGCAAAAGGCCAGAAGAACCGCCGGAGCGGTACTACCGCTCGTCCTCACGGTACTACCGCTCGACCTCACGGCACTACCGCAAATGGTAGCGGTACTACTGCTTGCGAGCGGTACTAAAAAATACATCCGGGCCTACCACCGCAAGACTTGGGACGAGTTTTTGGTCCGGAGCGGTACTACCGCTGTAGGAGCCGCGGTAGTACTCCTCTGGAGTGGTAGTAAAAAATTACATCCGCTCAAATTCGCGGTAGTACCGCTGCAGCCTTCGTCGGAAAAGACCGGTAAAACCTCCAACACCGAAAACATCATAGAAGATGCATGCGAACTCCGTTTTCGATGAACTCAAGCTTGTCATCAAGATGACCATAAGCTCTAAGACTCACAAAGAGAACCAAACAAGAACCAAGAAAGATGATGCAAGGATGCAATGGTTTGAGCTCTCTACTAACGATACGATCAAGCTACCAACTTGAGAGCCCCCCTTGATAGTACGGCAAACGATCCTATAACCCGGTCTCCAAACTACCACCATGAGACCGGTAAAATAGAAAACCTATCAAGGGCAAACCTTTGCCTTGCACATGGTCCACTTGAGCTAGATGATGACGATCTTGACTCCCTCAAGTTGGACCACCTTTCTTGATTGTGTTGGCTCGATGAAGACTAGATGATTGCTCCCCCATAGTACACTATGGGTGAGCCACTCTTCGGCACATCTTCAAAAGTCCATTGACACCACAATGGATGGAAAGCTTCAAGCACTTGATCTCTTCGTGATTCTCCACTTGAAATTGCACACGGCAATCTTGATGACGATCACCACTTGATGTCATCCTTCCCATGGGTTGTATGATATCATCCTCTTGACGCAAGCCCATGGAAACGTACCTAACCCCACATAGACTCTCACATAGACCATGGGTTAGTACACAAAGTGCAATGGACAATGCTTACCATACCATGGGATCACTTGATCCCTCTCGGTACATCTTCTACTCTTTGTGAGTTGATCAACTTGATTCACTCTTGACTTAGTCTTGATCAACCTTGAATCTTTCCAACTCTCTTCGTTTGGATGATGTCTTGAAGGTAAACATGAATGATCACACAATCTTCTTCTTCAAGACATGCTTGCAATAAGCTCAACTCTCAAATGACCAATCTTTGGATAATTCCTTGAATAGCACCTTGGTCGACACAAACTCTCCTTGAAACCAACACATGTACTCCAAGAAAAGCCTATGGACAAAACCTTCAAATATAACTCAAGGAAACCATTAGTCCATAGAGATTGTCATCAATTACCAAAACCAAACATGGGGGCACCGTATGTTCTTTCACAGGCTCCTGTTCAACCACCCCTCCCCCGTCTACTGTTCATCTAGCCCTCCACACCACGGGGTCCTGTTCATCCACCCCTCCACGGGCACCCCTCCATCGTCTACTATTCATCCAGCCCTCCACCACACCACGGGGTCCTGTTCATCTAGAGGCAACACCACCGCTCACTGTTCATCCAACCCCCCC